>NW_026600852.1:105000-112721 GCF_029448725.1 Salvelinus fontinalis | reverse complement strand
CTATATATCTCTCTTTCTCTCCCTCTCTGTCTGTCTCTATCTCTATATCTCTCTGTTTCTGTCTCTGTCTTGCTCTTTTTCTCTGTCTGTCTGCCTGCCTGCCTGCCTGCCTGCCTGTCTGTCTGTCTGTCTGTCTCTCTCTCTCTCTCTCTGTCTCTATCTCTCTCTCTTTCTCTCCCTCTCTGTCTGTCTCTATCTCTATATCTCTCTGTTTCTGTCTCTGTCTTGCTCTTTTTCTCTGTCTGTCTGCCTGCCTGCCTGCCTGCCTGCCTGCCTGTCTGCCTGCCTGCCTGTCTGCCTGCCTGCCTGCCTGTCTGCCTGCCTGCCTGTCTGCCTGCCTGCCTGTCTGCCTGCCTGCCTGTCTGTCTGTCTGTCTGTCTGTGTGTCTCTCTATCTCTCTGTCTCTGTGTGTCTCTCTATCTCTGTCTGTCTGTCTGTCTGTCTGTCTGTCTGTCTGTCTGTCTGTCTGTCTGTCTGTCTGTCTCTCTATCTCTCTGTCTCTGTGTGTCTCTCTATCTCTGTCTCTGTGTGTCTCTCTATCTCTGTCTCTGTGTGTCTGTCTATCTGTCTGTCTCTGTGTGTCTCTCTATCTGTGTCTCTGTGTGTCTGTGTTTAGGTCCTGGAATGTGATGAATGTAGGTAGAAGATAGAACAGTAACACTGGTGATGTTTTACATTAGGGATTCCTTGGAGGAGTCTAGATAGAGACGGCATTGTTCTCTGTGCCATCGCCCATCGCCTCGCCTCCTCCAGTTAAAGAAAGATGGGTCATTGGGTTGTGGGTTACTGCGTGTTAAAAGACCATGTTTCACCCATAAAGCATTTGTGTGTACTGTACATCTCCAGTTGTACTTGAAGGTGATTGCTAAGATGAACATGGTCCATTCCACCTCGTAGTTGATCTTTCTCCCGTATGCAGATGAGGAACTACCAGACTAAAACATGAAAAAGGTTTCATTCATTGAAAGTGCCACTCGTTCTTAGCATGGAGGGATGTAGGATGTTACTCTGTAGCTATATGTTCTCAATCTGAATTACGTATTAAATATTAGTATTTATTTTATTTCACCTTTTATTTAACCAGGTAGGCTAGTTGAGAACAAGTTCTCATTTACAACTGCGACCTGGCCAAGATAAAGTAAAGCAGGTCGACACATACAACAACACAGAGTTACACATGGAATAAACAAACGTACAGTCAATAATACAGTAGAAACAGTCTATATACAGTGAGTGCAAATGAGGTAGGATAAGGGAGGTAAGGCAATAAATAGGCCATAGTGGCAAAATAATTACAATATAGCAATTAAACACTGGAGTGGTAGGATGTGCAGAAGATGAATGTGCAAGTAGAGATTATGGGGTGCAAAGGAGTAAGATAAATAAATAAATACAGTAGGGGAAGAGGTAGATTGGATGGGATATTTACAGATGGGCTATGTACAGGTGAAGTGATCTGTGAGCTGCTCTGACAGCTGGTGCTTAAAGCTAGTGAGGGAGGTAAGAGTCTCCAGCTTCAGAGATTTTTGCAGTTCGTTCCAGTCATTGGCAGCAGAGAACTGGAAGGAAAGGCAGCCAAAGGAAGAATTGGCTTTGGGGGTGATGAGTGAGATATACCTGCTGGAGCGTGTGCTACGGGTGGGTGCTGCTATGGTGACCAGTGAGCTGAGATAAGGCGGGGCTTTACCTAGCAGAGACTTGTAGATGACCTGGAGCCGGTGGGTTTGGGGGCGAGTATGAAGCGAGGGCCAGCCAATGAGAGAGTACAGGTCACAGTGGTGGGTAGTATATGGGGCTTTGGTGACAAAACGGATGGCACTGTGATAGACTGCATCCAATTTTCTGAGTAGAGTGTTGGAGGCTATTTTGTAAATTATATCGCCGAAGTCAAGGATCGGTAGGATAGTCAGTCTTACGAGGGTATGTTTGGCGGTATGAGTGAAGGAGGCTTTGTTGCGAAATAGGAAGCTGATTCTAGATTTAATTTTGGATTGGAGATGCTTAATATGAGTCTGGAAGGAGACTATACAGAGTATATAGCCAGACACCTAGTTATTTATAGTTGTCCACATATTCAAAGTCAGAACCGTCCAGAGTAGTGATTCTGGATGGGCGGGCAGGTGCGGGCAGCGATCGATTGAAGAGGATGCATTTAGTTTTACTTGTATTTAAGAGCAGTTGGAGGCCACGGAAGGAGAGTTGTATGGCATTGAAGCTCGTCTGGAGGTTAGTTAGCACAGTGTCCAAAGACGGGCCAGAAGTATACAGAATGGAGGGATGTAGGATGTTACTCTGTAGCTACGTGTTCTCAATCTGAATTAAATGTTTACCCTCCAGGTATACTATGATCATGGCCTTGTTCTCAATCTGAATTAAACGTTTCCCCTCCAGGTATACTATGATCATGTCCGTCAGCTACCTCGCGGTGTGTCAGGTGAGCAGAGTCTTCATCTATAACTATGGGATCCTCTCAACAGACTTCTCTGGGTAAGTATCCATGTTGTTCCAGGTTAAGACCGGTTTACTGGCAGTCCTCCAGACCGGTCTCAAGACCACATATTGAGTGTCTCGGTGTTGGATATATTTTTACTCTGTCTTGACTCTAACAATGAGGACTCGTCATTTCTTTCCGAGACCAACGGAGTAAAAAAAACTCCTAATTATCAGCTTCCATTCAGTCGGTGCATAAAACTACTTCACCGGGTTTATGTACTGGTTCATGACACAGTAATATCTTATCGCCTGTTGAAACATGGCTTCTTACTTTACTCCTTACGTTATACGGTCCTTTACGTTCGTTTAAAATTATCCTCAAACTTTGTTGCGCTTGTCAGAGTTTCCTTGATTGGCTGGTAGGGAAGAGTGTGGTAAATTGTATGCAAGATCACTATTAGTAAGGGGAGACCGGGGTAAGTTGTATGGAAGATTACTATTAGTAAGGGGAGACCGGGGTAAGTTGTATAAAAGATCACTATTAGTAAAGGGAGACCGGGGTAAATTGTATGAAAGATCACTATTAGTAAGGGGGAGACCGGGGTAAGTTGTATGCAAGATCACTATTAGTAAGGGGAGACCGGGGTAAATTGTATGAAAGATCACTATTAGTAAGGGGAGACCGGGGTAAGTTGTATGCAAGATCACTATTAGTAAGGGGAGACCGGGGTAAATTGTATGAAAGATCACTATTAGTAAGGAGAGACCGGGGTAAGTTGTATGAAAGATCACTATTAGTAAGGGGAGACCGGGGTAAGTTGTATGAAAGATCACTATTAGTAAGGGGAGACCGGGGTAAGTTGTATGCAAGATCACTATTAGTAAGGGGAGACCGGGGTAAATTGTATGAAAGATCACTATTAGTAAGGGGAGACCGGGGTAAATTGTATGAAAGATCACTATTAGTAAGGGGAGACCGGGGTAAATTGTATGAAAGATCACTATTAGTAAGGGGAGACCGGGGTAAGTTGTATGAAAGATCACTATTAGTAAGGGGAGACCGGGGTAAATTGTATGAAAGATCACTATTAGTAAGGGGAGACCGGGGTAAATTGTATGAAAGATCACTATTAGTAAGGGGAGACCGGGGTAAATTGTATGAAAGATCACTATTAGTAAGGGGAGACCGGGGTAAATTGTATGAAAGATCACTATTAGTAAGGGGAGACCGGGGTAAATTGTATGAAAGATCACTATTAGTAAGGGGAGACCGGGGTAAGTTGTAACGGCCTTTGTATCTATTATAGACCTGTTTGGGTTAGTGGTCATTGTAGAGTGCTGCTCTATTTGTCCTCAACATGCTATTGTTTTCACCATACTGACTGTATAAAACCACATGTTGTTTTCACCACCATAATGAATGTATAAAACCACATGTTGTTTTCACCACCATACTGACTGTATAAAACCACATGTTGTTTTCACCACAATACTGAATGTATAAAACCACATGTTGTTTTCACCACCATACTGAATGTATAAAACCACATGTTGTTTTCACCACCATACTGAATGTATAAAACCACATGTTGTTCTGAAATATGAACACAGAAATACTGGACATTTTCAACTCTTATAATGGGGGCGATTTGACTAAATTACTATCATGGTCTTGAAATGGACTCTCATTGTTCTGGTCTTGACTTAGTCCCGGACCCCTAGTCCCCCCCCTCCCGGTCTCGGTCTTGACTTAGTCCCGGACCCCTAGTCCCCCCCTCCCAGTCTCGGTCTTGACTTAGTCCCGGACCCCTAGTCCCCCCCTCCCAGTCTCGGTCTTGACTTAGTCCCGGACCCCTAGTCCCCCCCTCCCAGTCTCGGTCTTGACTTAGTCCCGGACCCCTAGTCCCCCCCTCCCAGTCTCGGTCTTGACTTAGTCCCGGACCCCTAGTCCCCCCCCCCCTCCCAGTCTCGGTCTTGACTTAGTCCCGGACCCCTAGTCCCCCCCTCCCAGTCTCGGTCTTGACTTAGTCCCGGACCCCTAGTCCCCCCCCCCTCCCAGTCTCGGTCTTGACTTAGTCCCGGACCCCTAGTCCCCCCCCCCCCCTCCCGGTCTCGGTCTTGACTTAGTCCCGGACCCCTAGTCCCCCCCCTCCCTCCCAGTTTCGGTCTTGACTTAGTCCCGGACCCCTAGTCCCCCCCCCTCCCGGTCTCGGTCTTGACTTAGTCCCGGACCCCTAGTCCCCCCCCCCCCTCCCGGTCTCGGTCTTGACTTAGTCCCGGACCCCTAGTCCCCCCCCCTCCCGGTCTCGGTCTTGACTTAGTCCCGGACCCCTAGTCCCCCCCTCCTCCCGGTCTCGGTCTTGACTTAGTCCCGGACCCCTAGTCCCCCCCTCCCCTCCCGGTCTCGGTCTTGACTTAGTCCCGGACCCCTAGTCCCCCCACTCCCGGTCTCGGTCTTGACTTAGTCCCGGACCCCTAGTCCCCCCCCCTCCCGGTCTCGGTCTTGACTTAGTCCCGGACCCCTAGTCCCCCCCCCCCCCCCTCCCGGTCTCGGTCTTGACTTAGTCCCGGACCCCTAGTCCCCCTCTCCTCCCGGTCTCGGTCTTGACTTAGTCCCGGACCCCTAGTCCCCCCCTCCCCTCCCGGTCTCGGTCTTGACTTAGTCCCGGACCCCTAGTCCCCCCCCCCTCCCGGTCTCGGTCTTGACTTAGTCCCGGACCCCTCGTCCCCCCCCCCCTCCCGGTCTCGGTCTTGACTTAGTCCCGGACCCCTAGTCCCCCCCTCCTCCCGGTCTCGGTCTTGACTTAGTCCCGGACCCCTAGTCCCCCCCTCCCCTCCCGGTCTCGGTCTTGACTTAGTCCCGGACCCCTAGTCCCCCCCTCCCCTCCCGGTCTCGGTCTTGACTTAGTCCCGGACCCCTAGTCCCCCCCCTCCCGGTCTCGGTCTTGACTTAGTCCCGGACCCCTAGTCCCCCCCCCTCCCGGTCTCGGTCTTGACTTAGTCCCGGACCCCTAGCCCCCCCCTCCCGGTCTCGGTCTTGACTTAGTCACGGACCCCTAGTCCCCCCCTTCCCTCCCGGTCTCGGTTTTGACTTAGTCCCGGACCCCTAGTCCCCCCCTCCCCTCCCGGTCTTGGTCTTGACTTAGTCCCGGACCCCTAGTCCCCCCCTCCCCTCCCGGTCTCGGTCTTGACTTAGTCCCGGACCCCTAGTCCCCCCCTCCCCTCCCGGTCTCGGTCTTGACTTAGTCCCGGACCCCTAGTCCCCCCCTCCCTCCCGGTCTCGGTCTTGACTTAGTCCCGGACCCTTAGTCCCCCCCCCCCCCCCTCCCGGTCTCGGTCTTGACTCGGTCTCGATTGGCTCCGTCTTTGATCTTGAACACAACACTGATTATGGAATTATGTAACGATGAGAGATATTTCTGTGACCTGAAATAGTTTGTGTGTATTGAGGTTTTCATGGAATGTGTTTTTACATGGTACAGAATACAGATAAGGATCTGCATTAGAGCTTCCTCAGTCCATACTGAATCAGCTGACTCACTGCTTCTATCTGCACAGTGACAACAGCACTATCCGACTCACTTTTCCTCAGTCTCGGCCTTCTTTAACCTCTGTTTTTCTATATTTGTATGTCTTACTAGATTAATGTCTTTGTTCCCACCTCTCTCTTGCACACTTTCTCTTTCTCTCTCTCTCTCGCTCTCGCCTCATGTTGAATCTGCCACTCCCCTCTGGTTAGTTTCTGTTTGTTATCTGCAGGTTTTCTTGGTTCTTGCAGAGATTGTGAAGCACTGCCCTAAACAAATAATACAGCTGATAAAACAGTTTAACTGTTTAACTGTACCTGCCGCTGCCATGCTTGCTATACTATTGCTATTCTTTGCCAATGCCAATGCTAATTATGCTATTATATGCTATGCTAATTATGCTTTTCCTAACCCTAATCAATGCTAACCTTCGCTAACAAACTGTGCTTTCTCTGCAGACTGCAGGCAGGCAGAATGGTGAATGAGCTGAATCACACTGTACTGCTGTTGACTGGATAGACAGCACCACCACTGGGATCTGATGCTCCATTCACGTCCGTTGCTCTGCTTTTTCTCAGTCCATCTGGCTACTATCAGCCCTGTTTCTCACTGTGCCTGCTTACAGAATAACCTCCAATCTCATACACTTTTTAACTTGTTAACACTGAAATACAGTGTTAACACATTGTGATATTCTATTGTGATGTCATGTAAAACACCTGGTTGTTTTGGATAGGTTCTAGAATCAATCAGCACAGTAGTGATGTCATGTAAAACATCTGGTTGTTTTAGATAGGTTCTAGAATCAATCAGCACAGTAGTGATGTCATGTAAAACACCTGGTTGTTTTAGATGGGTTCTAGAATCAATCAGCACAGTAGTGATGTCATGTAAAACACCTGGTTGTTTTGGATGGGTTCTAGAATCAATCAGCACAGTAGTGATGTCATGTAAAACACCTGGTTGTTTTAGATGGGTTCTAGAATCAATCAGCACAGTAGTGATGTCATGTAAAACATCTGGTTGTTTTAGATAGGTTCTAGAATCAATCAGCACAGTAGTGATGTCATGTAAAACACCTGGTTGTTTTGGATGGGTTCTAGAATCAATCAGCACAGTAGTGATGTCATGTAAAACACCTGGTTGTTTTAGATGGGTTCTAGAATCAATCAGCACAGTAGTGATGTCATGTAAAACACCTGGTTGTTTTGGATAGGTTCTAGAATCAATCAGCACAGTAGTGATGTCATGTAAAACACCTGGTTGTTTTAGATGGGTTCTAGAATCAATCAGCACAGTAGTGATGTCATGTAAAACATCTGGTTGTTTTAGATGGGTTCTAGAATCAATCAGCACAGTAGTGATGTCATGTAAAACACCTGGTTGTTTTAGATGGGTTCTAGAATCAATCAGCACAGTAGTGATGTCATGTAAAACATCTGGTTGTTTTAGATGGGTTCTAGAATCAATCAGCACAGTAGTGATGTCATGTAAAACACCTGGTTGTTTTAGATGGGTTCTAGAATCAATTTCTGGCTCCCGAGTGGCGCAGCGGTCTAAGGCACTTGCATCACAGTGCCTTAGGCGTCACTACAGACCCTGGTTCGATCCCGGTCATCCTGGTTAGGGTTTGGCCTGTGTAGGCCGTCATTTGTAAATAATAATCTGTTCTTAACTGACTCGCCTAGTTAAATATATATATTTTAAGATCAGCATGGTAGAGTTGTTATGTAGGTTAATTGCCGTTCCCTAATAGTGTGT
>NW_026600852.1:75000-100000 GCF_029448725.1 Salvelinus fontinalis | reverse complement strand
TCCTCTCTCTTCAGTGTGTGTTACGCTCCCCGTTACCCCACAGCCCTGACCTTCATCCTGTCTCCTCTCTCTTCAGTGTGTTACCGTTACCCCACAGCCCGGACCTTCACCCTGTCTCCTCTCTCTTCAGTGTGTTACGCTCCCCGTTACCCCACAGCCCTGACCTTCACCCTGTCTCCTCTCTCTTCATTGTGTTACGCTCCCCGTTACCCCACAGCCCTGACCTTCATCCTGTCTCCTCTCTCTTCAGTGTGTTACGCTCCCCGTTACCCCACAGCCCTGACCTTCACCCTGTCTCCTCTCTCTTCAGTGTGTGTTACGCTCCCCGTTACCCCACAGCCCTGACCTTCATCCTGTCTCCTCTCTCTTCAGTGTGTTACCGTTACCCCACAGCCCTGACCTTCATCCTGTCTCCTCTCTCTTCAGTGTGTTACGCTCCCCGTTACCCCACAGCCCTGACCTTCATCCTGTCTCCTCTCTCTTCAGTGTGTGTTACGCTCCCCGTTACCCCACTGCCCTGACCTTCACCCTGTCTCCTCTCTCTTCAGTGTGTTACCGTTACCCCACAGCCCTGACCTTCACCCCGTCTCCTCTCTCTTCAGTGTGTTACTCTCTCCGTTACCCCACTGCCCCGACCTTCACCCTGTCTCCTCTCTCTTCAGTGTGTTACGCTCCCCGTTACCCCACAGCCCTGACCTTCACCCTGTCTCCTCTCTCTTCAGTGTGTGTTACGCTCCCCATTACCCCACAGCCCTGACCTTTACCCTGTCTCCTCTCTCTTCAGTGTGTTACGCTCCCCGTTTACCCCACAGCCCTGACCTTCACCCTGTCTCCTCTCTCTTCAGTGTGTTACCGTTACCCGTTACCCCACAGCTCTGATCTTCATCCTGTCTCCTCTCTCTTCAGTGTGTGTTACGCTCCCCGTTACCCCACAGCCCTGATCTTCACCCTGTCTCCTCTCTCTTCAGTGTGTGTTACGCTCCCCGTTACCCCACAGCCCTGACCTTCATCCCGTCTCCTCTCTCTTCAGTGTGTGTTACGCTCCCCGTTACCCCACAGCCCTGACCTTCACCCTGTCTCCTCTCTCTTCAGTGTGTTACGCTCCCCGTTACCCCACAGCCCTGACCTTCATCCTGTCTCCTCTCTCTTCAGTGTGTGTTACTCTCCCCGTTACCCCACAGCCCTGACTTTCACCCTGTCTCCTCTCTCTTCAGTGTGTTACGCTCCCCGTTACCCCACAGCCCTGACCTTCACCCTGTCTCCTCTCTCTTCAGTGTGTTACGCTCCCCGTTACCCCACAGCTCTTACCTTCATCCTGTCTCCTCTCTCTTCAGTGTGTGTTACGACCGTGCTCCTCGTTACCCCACAGCCCTGACCTTCATCCTGTCAGCTCTATGGCATGGAGTTTACCCCGGATACTACTTCACCTTTATTACTGCTATACCCATCACACTGGCAGCGAGAGCTGTGAGTACCGTTACTACTGCTACACCCATCACACTGGCAGTGCTGTGAGTACCATTATTACTGCTGTACCCATCACACTGACAGTGCTGTGAGTACCATTATTACTGCTGTACCCATCACACTGGCAGTGCTGTGAGTACCATTATTACTGCTGTACCCATCACACTGGCAGTGCTGTGAGTACCATTATTACTGCTGTACCCATCACACTGACAGACAGTGCTGTGAGTACCATTATTACTGCTGTACCCATCACACTGACAGACAGAGCTGTGAGTACCATTATTACTGCTGTACCCATCACACTGGCAGAGAGAGCTGTGAGTACCATTATTACTGCTGTACCCATCACACTAACAGACAGAGCTGTGAGTACCATTATTACTGCTGTACCCATCACACTAACAGACAGAGCTGTGAGTACCATTATTACTGCTGTACCCATCACACTGGCAGATAGAGCTGTGAGTACCATTATTACTGCTATACCCATCACACTGACAGACAGTGCTGTGAGTACCATTATTACTGCTGTACCCATCACACTGGCAGAGCTGTGAGTACCATTATTACTGCTGTACCCATCACACTGGCAGATAGAGCTGTGAGTACCATTATTACTGCTGTACCCATCACACTGGCAGAGCTGTGAGTACCATTATTACTGCTGTACCAATCACACTGGCAAATAGAGCTGTGAGTACCATTATTACTGCTGTACCCATCACACTAACAGACAGTGCTGTGAGTACCATTATTACTGCTGTACCCATCACACTGACAGACAGAGCTGTGAGTACCATTATTACTGCTGTACCCATCACACTGGCAGAGAGAGCTGTGAGTACCATTATTACTGCTGTACCCATCACACTAACAGACAGAGCTGTGAGTACCATAATTACTGCTGTACCCATCACACTAACAGACAGAGCTGTGAGTACCATTATTACTGCTGTACCCATCACACTGGCAGATAGAGCTGTGAGTACCATTATTACTGCTATACCCATCACACTGACAGACAGTGCTGTGAGTACCATTATTACTGCTGTACCCATCACACTGGCAGAGCTGTGAGTACCATTATTACTGCTGTACCCATCACACTGGCAGATAGAGCTGTGAGTACCATTATTACTGCTGTACCCATCACACTGGCAGAGCTGTGAGTACCATTATTACTGCTGTACCAATCACACTGGCAAATAGAGCTGTGAGTACCATTATTACTGCTGTACCCATCACACTAACAGACAGTGCTGTGAGTACCATTATTACTGCTGTACCCATCACACTGGCAGATAGAGCTGTGAGTACCATTATTACTGCTGTACCCATCACACTAACAGACAGAGCTGTGAGTACCATTATTACTGCTGTACCCATCACACTGGCAGATAGAGCTGTGAGTACCATTATTACTGCTGTACCCATCACACTGACAGACAGTGCTGTGAGTACCATTATTACTGCTGTACCCATCACACTGACAGACAGAGCTGTGAGTACCATTATTACTGCTGTACCATCACACTGACAGAGCTGTGAGTACCATTATTAATGCTATACCCATCACACTGACAGAGCTGTGAGTACCATTATTACTGCTGTACCCATCACACTGGCAGAGCTGTGAGTACCATTATTACTGCTGTACCCATCACACTGGCAGTGCTGTGAGTACCATTATTACTGCTGTACCCATCACACTGGCAGATAGAGCTGTGAGTACCATTATTACTGCTGTACCCATCACACTGACAGACAGTGCTGTGAGTACCATTATTACTGCTGTACCCATCACACTGGCAGAGAGAGCTGTGAGTAACATTATTAATGCTATACCCATCATACTGACAGAGCTGTGAGTACCATTATTACTGCTGTACCCATCACACTGGCAGATAGAGCTGTGAGTACCATTATTACTGCTGTACCCATCACACTGACAGACAGTGCTGAGTACCATTATTACTGCTGTACCCATCACACTGGCAGATAGAGCTGTGAGTACCATTATTACTGCTATACCCATCACACTGACAGACAGTGCTGTGAGTCTCTGTTCTTGTCTGTCTCTCGCTCTCTTTCTCTCGCTGTCTTCCTCACTCACTCTCTCACTTACATACACACAGTACTCACCTCACGTGTCTCATCACCTCAGCCTCACCCAGGGCCGTACGTCACCGTGTTTCTCTCTCCTGTCTCCCACACCGCAGGTCCGTAAGAACGTCCGTCAGTATTTCCTGTCCTCTTATCCTGTGAAGCTTGTCTATGACGTGGTGACCTGGGCCGCTACTCAGCTGTGTATCTGCTACACCGTCATGCCCTTCCTACTGCTGGCAGTAGAACCTACCATGCAGTACTACAGGTGAACATTCATTTAGGTTATTTTCCTACTGGTCAAATGTGTCTCTTTAACGGTGATGGTCGTATGTAGCCTGGTTCCTGATCTGGATGTGCTATCATGTCAACTTCTTGGCATGACAAGGAGTGTAATGTTAGCACAAACAGACTGGTACCCAGGCTAGGTCATATGTGTACAATTTATTAGCTTAGTGTTCTATTATCTTAATAAGCCTGGACACAATGTTCCTCAGTTGTCTTTATGGAGGACAAGTGTGTCATCTCTACCGTCAGTTGTCTTTATGGAGGACAAGTGTGTCATCTCTACCGTCAGTTGTCTTTATGGAGGACAAGTGTGTCATCTCTATCGTCAGTTGTCTTTATGGAGGACAAGTGTGTCATCTCTACCGTCAGTTGTCTTTATGGAGGACAAGTGTGTCATCTCTACCTTTTCTCTTATTCTGTCCATCTTTGGTGTTTTTGTTTCTGTAGCATTTCATCACATCTTCTTTCCCCCTGTAGGTCAATGTACTTCCACATTCACATCATCAGTATTCTGACTGTGATTGTACTGAGCCAGAGCCACAAACCAGGAGGCAGCAGTAGCAGCAACAACGGCACCAAGCCTGGACCGTACGATCCTCATCCCCAGGCCCAGCCTCAGCTCCAACCCTCCAACAACAACGTGAAAAGAAAGTGAAGTGTCCCTCTGTGTGTGGAGGCAGCCAGAGACCTGAATGGGCCCACTGGGTCAGACAAAGACGTCTCTGTGGTTCCACAACAAAGAGAGAGCTCAGCGGGGTGTAGTGGGGCTCAGAGGGGCTCAGAGGGGCTGAGGGACTGTGCCTGCTGCCTGGTCTGCCTTGCAACCCTGTACTCCAACAACATCCAATACTTCTACTGCCAGGCTCCTACAAGGCCTCTCTCCTGTCCTGCTTGCCAATTCTCTGTTCTTTTTTTCCAAGTGTGCACTTGTTCACTTCCCTTCATGGATCTGAAAGGAAAGGACTGGCATACGATCTGCCTCTAGTCCAGCCCATAAACTCACCAATACAAGACTTTTAATTCAATGTGTGGGAAGCTGGGTACAAGTGAGAATGTATACTTCAGGAGAAATATCTGAGAATTGGACGGACGGACGGACGGAAGGAAGGAAGGAAGGAAGGAAGGAAGGAAGGAAGGAAGGAAGGAAGGAGAGAAAAAAAGAGAGCAAGCTATAGCTCCTGGAATTAGAAGTGGCTGGCCTATTTCTTTACATCTTAGGTCACTAGATGTAGATATCATGTCAAACATGTTCATAGCCTTACGGGTTAGTAAGATATTAATGGTGTCTGTTTATTGTCGTATGAGTGCAGAAAACAATATCCCTCAGGATGGCAGGTAGCCTCGAGGTTAGAGTGTTGGGCCAGTAACCGAGATGAAAAATATGCCGCTGTGCCCTTGAGCAAGGCATCTTTAAACCTGTTTGCTCCAGGGGCTCTCCTCACACAATCCTTTCTAAAGACACGTCCCAAATGGCACCCTATTCCCTTTATCGTCCAGATGGGCCCTGGTCTAAAGTAGTGCCCTGGTCTAGATGGACCCTGGTCTAAAGTAGTGCCCTGGTAGAGATGGGCCCTAGTCCAGATGGGCCCTGGTCTAGATGGGCCCTGGTCTAAAGTAGTGCCCTGGTTCAGATGGGCCCTGGTCTAAAGTAGTGCCCTGGTTCAGATGGGCCCTGGTCCAGATGGGCCCTGGTCTAAAGTAGTGCCCTGGTCTAAAGTAGTGCCCTGGTTCAGATGGGCCCTGGTCTAAAGTAGTGCCCTGGTCTAAAGTAGTGCCCTGGTTCAGATGGGCCCTGGTAGAGATGGGCCCTGGTCTAAAGTAGTGCCCTGGTCCAGATGGGCCCTGGTCTAAAGTAGTGCCCTGGTCTAAAGTAGTGCCCTGGTTCAGATGGGCCCTGGTCTAAAGTAGTGCCCTGGTCCAGATGGGCCCTGGTCTAAAGTAGTGCCCTGGTCTAAAGTAGTGCCCTGGTTCAGATGGGCCCTGGTCTAAAGTAGTGCCCTGGTCCAGATGGGCCCTGGTCTAAAGTAGTGCCCTGGTCCAGATGGGCCCTGGTAGAGATGGGCCCTGGTCCAGATGGGCCCTGGTCTAAAGTAGTGCCCTGGTATAGATGGGCCCTGGTCCAGATGGGCCCTGGTCCAAAGTAGTGCCCTGGTCTAAAGTAGCGCCCTGGTCCAGATCGGGGGGCCCTGGTAGAGATGGGCCCTGGTCTAAAGTAGTGCCCTGGTCCAGATGGGCCCTGGTCTAAAGTAGTGCCCTGGTCCAGATGGGCCCTGGTCTAAAGTAGTGCCCTGGTCCAGATGGGCCCTGGTCCAGATGGGCCCTGGTCTAAAGTAGTGCCCTGGTCTAAAGTAGTGCCCTGGTCCAGATGGGCCCTGGTCTAAAGTAGTGCCCTGGTCTAAAGTAGTGCCCTGGTCCAGATGGGCCCTGGTCTAAAGTAGTGCCCTGGTCCAGATGGGCCCTGGTAGAGATGGGCCCTGGTCCAGATGGGCCCTGGTCTAAAGTAGTGCCCTGGTTCAGATGGGCCCTGGTCTAAAGTAGTGCCCTGGTTCAGATGGGCCCTGGTCTAAAGTAGTGCCCTGGTCCAGATGGGCCCTGGTCTAAAGTAGTGCCCTGGTCCAGATGGGCCCTGGTCTAAAGTAGTGCCCTGGTCCAGATGGGCCCTGGTCTAAAGTAGTGCCCTGGTCCAGATGGGCCCTGGTAGAGATGGGCCCTGGTCCAGATGGGCCCTGGTCTAAAGTAGTGCCCTGGTCCAGATGGGCCCTGGTCTAAAGTAGTGCCCTGGTAGAGATGGGCCCTGGTCTAAAGTAGTGCCCTGGTCTAATATGCTAATATGAAGATTGTCTGGACGGACAAACACACCACACCACACACACACACTACACACACACACACACACTACACACTACACACTACACACTACACACCACACTACACACACACCACACACACACTACACACACCACACACACCACACACACCACACACACACACACTACACACACACACTACAGTACTAGTCAAGATACCATAAACTGTTTTAGCACCCAGACGGTTTGAATTTGTCAGTTTTTTTAATATAATTCCACCAATCAAGTTATTAACCAATATTAAGAGCAACACAAAATAAAGGAATGAAATGACCAATGTGTGCCTTTAGCCTTCTGATTGTGGCTTGAATAATACTGTCAAATTGTAACGTCCGTAGCATAATGTTCACCATGGAGACACAGCGACAGAATGGCAATAACATCAGTTGTATTTAACTACTATGAGCCCATATGATAGAGGAGATAGTTACTGATACAGGTCTGAAAGACCAATGGAGACAAGACAGCAACAATACTGTACAAGGCAGCAGGAAGCCTTGTGGTGATGGGCTAGTAACCGGAAGGTTGCAAGATCGAATCCCCGAGCTGACAAGGTAAAAATCTGTCGTTTTGCCCATGAACAAGGCATTTAACCCACTGTTCCCCGGTAGGCCGTCATTGAAAATAAGAATTTGTTCTTAACTGACTTGCCTAGTTAAATAGAAAATACTGTACAAGATGCCCATCCTCAGATAACTATCATCCTCCCTCGCCTCGCCCACAGAAAAGCTGGTTCAGTCTCATTCCAGGCGATCCGTCATCTCTAGAGGCTAAGGGAACTGAAGGGGATATTTGATGTCATTTTTTGTGTGGTCAGAATATATACATGTTAAACCTCTGGCTAAGACGCCCTAAGGGGATGTTATTAAAGTAGATTTTTCCTCAATGAGCTGACCTAAAATATATTTTTTATTTATTTTATTTCACCTTTATTTAACCAGGTAGGCTAGTTGAGAACAAGTTCTCATTTGCAACTGCGACCTAGCCAAGATAAAGCATAGCAGTGTGAACAGACAACAACACAGAGTTACACATGGAGTAAACAATAAACAAGTCAATAACATGGTAGAAAAAAAGAGAATCTATATACAATGTGTGCAAAAGACATGAGGAGGTAGGCAATAAATCGAATAATTACAATTTAGCAGATTAACACGAGTGATAAATCATCAGATGATCATGTGCAAGTAGAGGTACTGGTGTGCAAAAGAGCAGAAAAGTAAATAAATAAAAGCAGTATGGGGGGTGAGGTAGGTAAATTGGGTATCATCGAATACAACTACAATGAGTTAACCACCACCCAGCTACAACGTCTACGAAGACACGAACTGTTGTCCTACTCGTCCCGCGAGAATGAAACCATATCCTGTTACGTATGGACTCTGAATGCCCCATGATAATGAACATGAAAAGTCTCGACAGTGGCATTGAAGACAGCAGGGGGAGCTATCAAACAGACTACTTCACACTAGACTCTGGAGATAGATCAAATGGTGGGCTGCTTCATGCATGGCGTCTGTGGCCATCCCTCCTACTGGAGAGTTATCCTCCCAGCATGCATCTCTCAGAATTAAAGCAGCATAAACTTCAGGCTTCAAATCTGTGTTTCCCAACTCCAGTCCTCCAGTACCCCCAACAGCCCAACTCCAGTCCTCCAGTACCCCCAACTCCAGTCCTCCAGTACCCCCAACTCCAGTCCTCCAGTACCCCCAACTCCAGTCCCCCAGTACCCCCAACAGCCCAACTCCAGTCCTCCAGTACCCCCAACAGCCCAACTCCAGTCCTCTAGTACCCCCAACAGCCCAACTCCAGTCCTCCAGTACCCCCAACAGCCCAACTCCAGTCCTCCAGTACCCCCAACTCCAGTCCTCCAGTATCCCCAACAGCCCAACTCCAGTCCTCCAGTACCCCCAACAGTCCAACTCCAGTCCTCCAGTACCCCCAACAGCCCAACTCCAGTCCTCCAGTACCCCCAACAGCCCAACTCCAGTCCTCCAGTACCCCCAACAGCCCAACTCCAGTCCTCTAGTACCCCCAACAGCCCAACTCCAGTCCTCCAGTACCCCCAACAGCCCAATTCCAGTCCTCCAGTACCCCCAACAGCCCAACTCCAGTCCTCTAGTACCCTCCAATAGCCCAACTCCAGTCCTCCAGTACCCCCAACAGCCCAACTCCAGTCCTCCAGTACCCCCCAACAGCCCAACTCCAGTCCTCCAGTACCCCCAACTCCAGTCCTCCAGTACCCCCAACAGTCCAACTCCAGTCCTCCAGTACCCCCAACAGCCCAACTCCAGCCCTCCAGTACCCCCCAATAGCCCAACTCCAGTCCTCCAGTACCCCCAACAGCCCAACTCCAGTCCTCCCAACAGCCCAACTCCAGTCCTCCAGTACCCCCAATAGCCCAACTCCAGTCCTCCAGTACCCCCAACAGCCCAACTCCAGTCCTCCAGTACCCCCAACAGCCCAACTCCAGTCCTCCAGTACCCCCAATAGCCCAACTCCAGTCCTCCAGTACCCCCAACAGCCCAACTCCAGTCCCCCAGTACCCCCAACAGCCCAACTCCAGTCCTCCAGTACCCCCAACAGCCCAACTCCAGTCCTCTAGTACCCCCAACAGCCCAACTCCAGTCCTCCAGTACCCCCAACAGCCCAACTCCAGTCCTCCAGTACCCCCAACTCCAGTCCTCCAGTACCCCCAACAGTCCAACTCCAGTCCTCCAGTATCCCCAACAGCCCAACTCCAGTCCTCCAGTACCCCCAATAGCCCAACTCCAGTCCTCCAGTACCCCCAACAGCCCAACTCCAGTCCCCCAGTACCCCCAACAGCCCAACTCCAGTCCTCCAGTACCCCCAACAGCCCAACTCCAGTCCTCTAGTACCCCCAACAGCCCAACTCCAGTCCCCCAGTACCCCCAACAGCCCAACTCCAGTCCTCCCAACAGCCCAACTCCAGTCCTCCAGTACCCCCAATAGCCCAACTCCAGTCCTCCAGTACCCCCAACAGCCCAACTCCAGTCCTCCAGTACCCCCAACAGCCCAACTCCAGTCCTCCAGTACCCCCAACAGCCCAACTCCAGTCCTCCAGTACCCCCAACAGCCCAACTCCAGTCCTCCAGTACCCCTAACAGCCCAACTCCAGTCCTCTAGTACCCCCAACAGCCCAACTCCAGTCCTCTAGTACCCCCAACAGCCCAACTCCAGTCCTCCAGTACCCCCAACTCCAGTCCTCCAGTATCCCCAACAGCCCAACTCCAGTCCTCCAGTACCCCCAATTCCAGTCCTCCAGTATCCCCAACAGCCCAACTCCAGTCCTCCAGTACCCCCAACAGTCCAACTCCAGTCCTCCAGTACCCCCAACAGCCCAACTCCAGTCCTCCAGTACCCCCAACAGCCCAACTCCAGTCCTCCAGTACCCCCAACAGCCCAACTCCAGTCCTCCAGTACCCCCAACAGCTCAACTCCAGTCCTCCAGTACCCCCCAACAGCCCAACTCCAGTCCTCCAGTACCCCCAACAGCCCAACTCCAGTCCTCCAGTACCCCCAACAGCCCAACTCCAGTCCCCCCAACAGCCCAACTCCAGTCCTCCAGTACCCCCAACTCCAGGTGGGTTAAAAGTCAGCCTCGGTTGGTTCTGTTTTTTCTCCTGCAGAAATTCCAGTTTAAAAAGTAGAGACGTTTGGAAGAATTTCTCATGCTAATCAGCATGCAGGCTTGCTTCTGAAGCTAAGCAGGGTTGGTCCTGGTCAGTCCCTGGATGGGAGACCAGATGCTGCTGGAAGTGGTGTTGGAGGGCCAGTAGGAGGCACTCTTTCCTCTGGTCTAAAAAATATCCCAATGCCCCAGGGCAGTGATTGGGGACACTGCCCTGTGTAGGGTGCCGTCTTTCGGATGGGACGTTAAACGGGTGTCCTGACTCTCTGAGGTCATTAAAGATCCCATGGCACTTATCGTAAGAGTAGGGGTGTTAACCCCGGTGTCCTGGCTAAATTCCCAATCTGGCCCTCAAACCATCATGGTCACCTAATAATCCCCAGTTTACAATTGGCTCATTCATCCCCCTCCTCTCCCCTGTAACTATTCCCCAGGTCGTTGCTGCAAATGAGAACGTGTTCTCAGTCAACTTACCTGGTAAAATAACGGTAAACTAATTACACTTTGGATGGTGTATCCAGGAGCGCCGGCAGGGATTTTGGCTCCCATTAAAAGATATCACATTGGGGCCCCACCACCACAGGCCACACCAACCCTGCACGGTTTCTGTAACCACACACCTCCAGAACCCAATCGACCCGTTCAAAGCTTTAAATAACTCTACCTTTGCAAGCTTGCAACTCTCTTGTAGTCCATTATTTACTGTACGATATTTACTGACAGTGAGCTGTAAATTCACTATTTGATGCAAGACTGATACCCTCTATAAGAAATGTGCTAAAGGATATCTTTTACAGTTTAAATGTAATTTTAATGGGAAAATTATTGAATGGAAAATTCTCTTATCATTAAACTTCTTCAGGCTAGGGTCTATTTTTCTCCATTTCCACCTGACTGACATGCCCAAAGTAAACTGCCTGTTGCTCAGGCCCTGGAGCCAGAATATGCATATAATTGGTACCAAATTCTTGAATGGAAAATTCACTTAAATAACTTAAAATTAAAATAACTTAAATATACATTAACCTCTTCAATTAATATAAATTAACAACATCATCTATAGAATGATATAATAAACAAAATAATCAAATCAGCAGTAGATTGTTAAACTAAGTATACGTACCAACTAGACAATAATCAGCTGGAAAAGTGGAAATGGAAAATGGAAAACAAAATGGAAATGAAAAGGCCTGATGGTGGCGCTAGAGGAAAGGTCAAGAGGTCACCAAATCAATAGGTTTCTTCCACATGGGGTCTTGATTGTGAACAACACATTTTATGGCAATCCAGCCATTAGTTTGAGATATAACTTATTCTCAGTATGTTCTCAGTCTTGTTCTCAGCCTGTGGGCATCATGTTTGTTGTGATCCAATATCCATAGCCATGCCATTTAACAGCTATCACTGGCACTTGCTCAGCCTTACTCACCAAGAGCCCAGCACAGAGCCTTCTTGCCAGCAAAGTCACTGATCGAGTCTTTGAAGTCCAGCTTTCTAGCTAACTGACTATCAATGGACAGCATGGCAAGACTGCAAAGCCTGTCCTGGGACATAATGGACCTCAAATAGTTTTTTTAATCAGTTTTAGCTTACTGAAAGCTCTCTCACCACAAGCAACAGTCACAGGCAGTGTGCAAAATTAAGGTAAAGCAATGCACACTTCTACAAACAGGCTTTGCAGCTGCATCTTACAAATTGCATTCAGGAGACCAAGAGGGGACAAGTTAGGGGGGAACGTGGCAGCATATACAGTGTTCAGGTGTCAGGAGACCAAGAGGGGACAAGTTAGGGGGGAACGTGGCAGCATATACAGTGTTCAGGTGTCAGGAGACCAAGAGGGGACAAGTTAGGGGGGAACGTGGCAGCATATACAGTGTTCAGGTGTCAGGAGACAAAGAGGGGACAAGTTAGGGGGGAACGTGGCAGCATATACAGTGTTCAGGTGTCAGGAGACCAAGAGGGGACAAGTTAGGGGGGAACGTGGCAGCATATACAGTGTTCAGGTGTCAGGAGACCAAGAGGGGACAAGTTAGGGGGGAACGTGGCAGCATATACAGTGTTCAGGTGTCAGGAGACCAAGAGGGGACAAGTTAGGGGGGAACGTGGCAGCATATACAGTGTTCAGGTGTCAGGAGACCAAGAGGGGACAAGTTAGGGGGGGAACGTGGCAGCATATACAGTGTTCAGGTGTCAGGAGACCAAGAGGGGACAAGTTAGGGGGGAACGTGGCAGCATATACAGTGTTCAGGTGTCAGGAGACCAAGAGGGGACAAGTTAGGGGGGGAACGTGGCAGCATATACAGTGTTCAGGTGTCAGGAGACCAAGAGGGGACAAGTTAGGGGGGAACGTGGCAGCATATACAGTGTTCAGGTGTCAGGAGACCAAGAGGGGACAAGTTAGGGGGGAACGTGGCAGCATATACAGTGTTCAGGTGTCAGGAGACCAAGAGGGGACAAGTTAGGGGGGGAACGTGGCAGCATATACAGTGTTCAGGTGTCAGGAGACCAAGAGGGGACAAGTTAGGAGGGAACGTGGCAGCATATACAGTGTTCAGGTGTCTTTCTCCATTTGGAAACTCAGGTGTGAGATCTCTGGAATACTTCATGATCAGTGGTTGGCACACAGAAGGGACTTTATCTTCACTAATCTGGACCAACTTTCAGAACAGCAGAAAATGCTTCTACAATTTTGCAGTGGTGTGGAACCTTGTGTCCA
Source organism: Salvelinus fontinalis (assembly GCF_029448725.1). Classification (NCBI taxonomy): domain Eukaryota; kingdom Metazoa; phylum Chordata; class Actinopteri; order Salmoniformes; family Salmonidae; genus Salvelinus; species Salvelinus fontinalis. The sequence continues at coordinate 86,904 of NW_026600852.1, read as the reverse complement.
AGTCACTTATGATGTTGTCCATAGCAGTAAAAAACACTGTTGCTGCATTGTCCTGAGCCGTCTCCTCTTGAGAGGTCTCATCATGGAATCTCTTCCTTTTCCTCTGGCAGCTGTGTTCCTTGCTAAATTGAGAGGCTCTCTGGATGTTTACTTTTTGCCAAAAACATGAAAAGAAAAAGAATCCGTTAGTTTTACTAGTACATTGTAAATAAAATATGATATTAATGATGATAGGTTAATAATTTATTATTGAAAACATTTACCTAATGTTCTAATCATTTTTTAGGGCCCCTGTCAGTCACAGGCCCTTAGAATCGTCCTAAACCCCCCCTCATACGGCGCCCCTGGGTTTATCAATACACCCAGTCACTACAAAGATACAGGCGTCCTTCCTAACTTACTTGCCGGAGAGGAAGGAAACTGCTCAGGATACAGAAAAAGGAAAACACAACAACAAAAGTATTATGTTTGGGGTAAATCCAATACAACTCATTACTGAGTACCACTCTCCATATTTTCAAGCATAGTGGTGGCTGCATCAGGTTATAGGTATTCTTGTAATCGTTAAGGACTGGGGAGTTTGGGGAGAAAAAAATTAATGGAATGGAGCTAAGCACAGGCAAAATCCTAGGGGGAATACCTGGTTCAGTCTGCTTTCCACCAGACAATGGGAGAATAATTGATGTCACGATCGTGTGGAGGATAGACGGACCAAAACGCAGCTTTAGGAAAATAAGCCATCTCCTTTTTATTAACGAAGAAGGCAAACGAAACAAAAACACTTAAACACTAAACAAGAAAACGATCGTGAAGCTAAACAACGATGTGCACACACTGGCTACAAACGTATCACATAGACAACTACTCACAACAAATGAAAGCCCATGGCTACCCTAAATAAGGCTCCCAATCAGAGACAACCGAAATCAGCTGTCTCTAATTGGGAACTCATTCAGGTAACCATAGACTCTCCTAGACAACTAAACATACATAGACAACGCTAGACACATGTACTCAACACAAACCCATATACTACACCCAACAACCCCTTTACCATAGAAACACCCAAAACCAACAAAACACAAACATTCCCCATGTCACACCCTGACCTAACTAAAATAATAAAGAAAACAAAGAATACTAAGGTCAGGGCGTGACAATTGAACTTTCAGCTGGACAATAAGGACAATAAACTACAACATAAGGCCAAGTCTACACTGGAGTTGCTTACCAAGAAGACAGTGAATGTTCCTGAGTGACCGAGTTACAGTTTTGAAGTAAATCTATAAAATATATACGGCAAGACCTGAAAATGATTTTCTAGCAATGATCAACAACCAATTTGACAGAGTTTTAAGAATGTTTTAAATTATTATGGACAAATGTTGCAAAATCCAGGTATAAAAGTAATTAAATGACTCACAGCTGTAATCGCTGCCAAAGGTCCTTCAACAAAGTATTAACTGTGATTACTTATGTATTTAATTTTCAATATATTTTCAAAAATGTTAAGATGTTTCTTTTGTTACGTGAACAAGGTGTTAAATGAGATGAACAGGAGACTGGAGTTCCACTTTAAGGAACTTTCCATATTGTTCCATTGGTAATCAAGAGTACAAATGGGACACCCCACATAACATATTGTTCCATTGGTATTCAAGCGTACAAATGGGACACCCCACATAACATATTGTTCCAATTGGTATTCAAGAGTACAAATGGGACACCCCACATAACATATTGTTCCATTGGTAATGAAGAGTACAAATGGGACACCCCACATAACATATTGTTCCATTGGTATTCAAGCGTACAAATGGGACACCCCACATAACATATTGTTCCATTGGTAATGAAGAGTACAAATGGGACACCCCACATAACATATTGCTGTATCTCTGAAGTTGCTTAAAATCTTGCTAAACTTTCAACAATAAACAGTGTCCTTCCTCACCAGATCTTTAATGCCATTAATGCCACAGCACTAAATGTAATTCCTCCCTTCTTCCCTGGATCTAGACAGGGAGAGGTGAGACAGGAGCGACTCCTTCTTCCCTGGGTCTAGACAGGGAGAGGTGAGAGAGGAGAGACTCCTTCTTCCCTGGGTCCAGACAGGGAGAGGTGAGAGAGGAGCGACTCCTTCTTCCCTGGGTCTAGACAGGGAGAGGTGAGACAGGAGCGTCTCCTTCTTCCCTGGGTCTAGACAGGGAGAGGTGAGACAGGAGCGTCTCCTTCTTCCCTGGGTCTAGACAGGGAGAGGTGAGAGAGGAGCGTCTCCTTCTTCCCTGGGTCCAGACAGGGAGAGGTGAGATGGGTCTAGACAGGGAGAGGTGAGAGAGGAGCGACTCCTTCTTCCCTGGGTCCAGACAGGGAGAGGTGAGAGAGGAGCGACTCCTTCTTCCCTGGGTCTAGACAGGGAGAGGTGAGAGAGGAGCGACTCCTTCTTCCCTGGGTCCAGACAGGGAGAGGTGAGAGAGGAGCGACTCCTTCTTCCCTGGGTCTAGACAGGGAGAGCTGAGAGAGGAGCGACTCCTTCTTCCCTGGGTCCAGACAGGGAGAGGTGAGAGAGGAGCGACTCCTTCTTCACTGGGTCTAGACAGGGAGAGGTGAGATGGGTCTAGACAGGGAGAGACGAGCGTCTCCTAACCAGCCCCCATTGGACAATGTGGAGAGACATTACATCCACGTCCCAAATGTTACCCTGTTCCTTATCCAGTGCAATACGTTTTGACCAGGACCAGTAGTGCACTATGTAGGGAATAGGTTGCCATTTGGGACAAAAGCCTACACTACAGTACAGTAAGTGGGCCCTGGCAAGAGATTCTTCTCGTTAAATCAAACCTGCTGAGAGAAAATCAGTTTCATTTCACTGGCTCATTCATCATCTTTAATCCTTCACCCCCCCCCCCCCCCCCCCTCTCCTCTCACGGTCTGTGAGGATGCCTCAGCCCCCCCCATGGGTCTTAACATTAGATCTCAAATCTGGTAATTACTTTGGGATATTGTGTTCACATCCCAAATGAAACCCTAATCCCTACATAGTGCACTACTTTTGATAAGAAGCCCTGTGAGCCCTGATCAACAGTAGGGCACTTCATAGGGAATAGGGTGCCATTTGGAAAACAGCCATAGTGTCTGGGTTGATACACATGGTCTTTACCGTGGAGCATCGAATTAATATGAAACAGCATATGTTGAAAGACTTTACCCTGTAAATACAATTCTTTTGACGTTATTTCCTCCCTCAAAAAATAAACTTCATCATAAACAATGTCACATTGACATGAAAGACAAATTTGCTGTTTGTTTAACTAGAACAGACTGAAACTTTTGCAAAATGTACGTAAATATTACAGGATAGTTATCTGGTGGTATTTGGATTATTTGACCTTTATTTAACTAGGTAAATCAGTTATTAAGAACAAATTCTTATTTACAATGACGGCCTACCGGGGAACTGCCTTGTTCAGGGGCGAAATGACAGATTTTTACCATGTCAGCTCGGGATTAGATCTTGCAACCTTTACGGTTACTAGTCCAACACTCTAACCACTAGGCTACCTGCCGTCCCTACACTCTAACCTCTAGGCTACCTGCCGTCCCTACACTCTAACCACTAGGCTACCTGCCGTCCCTACACTCTAACCACAAGGCTACCTGCCGTCCCTACACTCTAACCTCTAGGCTACCTGCCGTCCCTACACTCTAACCTCTAGGCTACCTGCCGTCCCTACACTCTAACCACTAGGCTACCTGCCGTCCCTACACTCTAACCACTAGGCTACCTGCCGTCCCTACACTCTAACCACTAGGCTACCTGCCGTCCCTACACTCTAACCTCTAGGCTACCTGCCGTCCCTACACTCTAACCACTAGGCTACCTGCCGCCCCTACACTCTAACCACTAGGCTACCTGCCGTCCCTACACTCTAACCACTAGGCTACCTGCCGTCCCTACACTCTAACCACTAGGCTACCTGCCGCCCCAGGAGCCATTGGTCTTCATAAGAGGCAGTGAACTAAAAACTCTATTAAACTCCATTTAAAAACGATATTTTATTATTAATGAATTCATTACAAACAGGGTCACGGTGGACCTTCTTCATGTCTGATTGCTTCAGTGGCTCACATGGTAAATCAAACTCCACAGTGATTTCACTATATTGAGCAGACAGAAGCCCCGTTTATACCTGCCTCTAACATGCGGCATTTGTCTTGATCTTGACCTGTATCTTGTTTACTTTGAAAATCTGATCACAATGAGTCTTTGAATCGTCGACACCTCTCTAAAAAATGATGTGGGCCCAATCAGAAGGTGGACAACATCAGGAACCGGGTATAAACAGGGCTAGAGAAAGACTAAGTTGATTGACTGTGGGCCTGGGTAGGATGAGGAAAACATACATCTGGGAACTGTCTTTTCCTGTTCTGAAAAAGTGTGAATGGTTTCCAATGTTGGAAAGAGGAGGACTGTGCATATTACAGCCAGTTCATTTTACAAGTTGAGGGGTGAATATTTGAATGTTCATTCAATCATTTTGTGTTACTGTGTGGAATTTTTCTACCTAGAAAAATCTTTGTTGACACTATATAGGATAATGTGTCCCGATTGGGGAAGCATCACTTGTTCCAAGGTGACTGGATTCAGAGCGGGGAGACCATTTAATTTCCTAACTGGTCAAGGTACAGTGCTGTTCTCTGTACGGAGCCATACTGTAGTACAAGAGTAATACTGTAGTTATACTGTAGTACCATAGTTATACTGTAGATATACTGTAACACCAGAGTTATACTGTAGTACCAGAGTTATACTGTAGATATACTGTAGTACCAGAGTTATACTGTAGTTATACTGTAGTACCCGGGTTATACTGTAGTACCAGAGTAATACTGTAGTTATACTGTAGTACCAGAGTTATACTGTAGTTATACTGTAGTACCAGAGTTATACTGTAGTTATACTGTAGTACCAGAGTTATATTGTAGGACCATAGTTATACTGTAGATATACTGTAGTACCATAGTTATACTGTAGTACCAGAGTTATACTGTAGTTATACTGTAGTACCAGAGTTATACTGTAGTACCATAGGTATACTGTAGTACCAGAGTTATACTGTAGTACCAGAGTTATACTGTAGTTATACTGTAGTACCAGAGTTATACTGTAGTTATACTGTAGTACCAGAGTTATACTGTAGCTATACTGTAGTACCAGAGTTATACTGTAGTTATACTGTAGTACCAGAGTTATACTGTAGTACCATAGGTATACTGTAGTACCAGAGTTATACTGTAGTACCAGAGTTATACTGTAGTTATACTGTAGTACCAGAGTTATAATGTAGTACCATAGGTATACTGTAGTACCAGAGTTATACTGTAGTACCAGAGTTATACTGTAGTACCAGAGTTATACTATAGTTATACTGTAGTACCAGAGTTATACTGTAGCTATACTGTAGTACCAGAGTTATACAGTAGCTATACTGTAGTACCAGAGTTATACTGTAGTACCATAGTTATACTTTAGTACCAGAGTTATACTGTAGTTATACTGTAGTACCAGAGTTATAATGTAGTACCAGAGTTATACTGTAGTACCAGAGTTATACTGTAGTACCAGAGTTACTGTAGTACCATAGTTATACGTAGTACCAGAGTTATACTGTAGGTATACTGTAGTACCAGAGTTATACTGTAGATATACTGTAGTACCAGAGTTATACTGTAGTACCATAGTTATACTGTAGTACCATAGTTATACTGTAGTACCAGAGTTATACTGTAGATATACTGTAGTACCTGTCACAAGTTGGTCCCTCTCCTTGTTCGGGCGACGTTCGGCGGTCGAAGTCACTGACCTTCTAGCCATCGCTGATCCTCTTTTCATTTTCCATTGGTTTTGTCTTGTCTTCCATCACACCTGGTTCCAATCCCATCAATTACATGTTGTGTATTTAACCCTCTGTTCCCCCTCATGTCCTTGTCGGTGATGGTTTATTGGAAGTGCTTGTGCTGTAGTTATACTGTAGTACAATAGTTATACTGTAGTACCAGGGTTATACTGTAGTACCATAGTTATACTGTAGTTATACTGTAGTACAATAGTTATACTGTAGTACCAGAGTTATACTGTAGTACCAGAGTTATACTGTAGTACCAGAGTTATACTGTAGTACCATAGTTATACTGTAGTACCAGAGTTATACTGTAGTTATACTGTAGTACCAGAGTTATACTGTAGTTATACTGTAGTACCATAGTTATACTGTAGTACCATAGTTATACTGTAGTACCAGAGTTATACTGTAGTACCAGAGTTATACTGTAGTACCATAGTTATACTGTAGTACAATAGTTATACTGTAGTACCAGGGTTATACTGTAGTACCATAGTTATACTGTAGTTATAGAGTTATAGTGTAGTACCAGGGTTATACTGTAGTACCATAGTTATACTGTAGTTATAGAGTTATAGTGTAGTACCAGGGTTATACTGTAGTACCATAGTTATACTGTAGTTATAGAGTTATAGTGTAGTACCAGGGTTATACTGTAGTACCAGAGTTATACTGTAGTACCAGAATTATACTGTAGTTATACTGTAGTACCAGAGTTATACTGTAGTACAATAGTTATACTGTAGTACCAGGGTTATACTGTAGTACCATAGTTATACTGTAGTACCAGAGTTATACTGTAGTTATAGAGTTATACTGTAGTACCATAGTTATACTGTAGTACCAGGGTTATACTGTAGTACCAGAGTTATACTGTAGTTATAGAGTTATACTGTAGTACCATAGTTATACTGTAGTACCAAAGTTATACTGTAGTACCATAGTTATACTGTAGTACCAAAATTATACTGTAGTTATAGAGTTATACTGTAGTACCATAGTTATACTGTAGTACCAAAATTATACTGTAGTTATAGAGTTATACTGTAGTACCATAGTTATACTGTAGTACCAAAATTATACTGTAGTTATACTGTAGGACCAGGGTTATACTGTAGTTATAGAGTTATACTGTAGTACCATAGTTATACTGTAGTACCAAAATTATACTGTAGTTATACTGTAGTTATACTGTAGTTGTACTGTAGTACCAGAGTTATACTGTAATTATAGAGTTATACTGTAGTACCAGGGTTATACTGTAGTACCATAGTTATACTGTAGTACTAGAGTTATACTGTAGTTATAGAGTTATACTGTAGTACCAGGGTTATACTGTAGTACCATAGTTATACTGTAGTACCAGAGTTATACTGTAGTTATAGAGTTATACTGTAGTACCATAGTTATACTGTAGTACCAGGGTTATACTGTAGTACCAGAGTTATACTGTAGTTATAGAGTTATACTGTAGTACCATAGTTATACTGTAATACCAAAGTTATACTGTAGTTATACTGTAGGACCAGGGTTATACTGTAGTACCAGAATTATACTGTAGTTATACTGTAGTACCAGAGTTATACTGTAGTACAATAGTTATACTGTAGTACAATAGTTATACTGTAGTACCAGGGTTATACTGTAGTACCAGAGTTATACTGTAGTACCATAGTTATACTGTAGTACCATAGTTATACTGTAGTACCAGGGTTATACTGTAGTACCAGAGTTATACTGTAGTACCAGAGTTATACTGTAGTTATACTGTAGTACCATAGTTCTACTGTAATACCAAAGTTATACTGTAGTTATAGAGTTATACTGTAGTACCATAGTTATACTGTAGTACCAGAGTTATACTGTAGTTATACTGTAGTACCAGGGTTATACTGTAGTTATAGAGTTATACTGTAGTACCATAGTTATACTGTAGTACCAAAATTATACTGTAGTTATACTGTAGTACCAAAATGACACTGTAGTTATACTGTAGTTATACTGTAGTACCAGAGTTATACTGTAGTACCAGAGTTATACTGTAGTACCAAAGTTATACTGTAGTTATACTGCAGTTATACTGTAGTACCAGAGTTATACTGTAGTACCAGAGTTATACTGTAGTACCAGAGTTATACTGTAGTTATACTGTAGTACCAGAGTTATACTGTAACACCAGAGTTGTACTGTAGTTATACTGTAGTACCAGAGTTATACTGTAATTATACTGTAACACCAGAGTTATACTGTAGTACCAGAGTTATACTGTAGTTATACTGTTGTACCAGAGTTATACTGTAGTTATACTGTAGTACCAGAGTTATACTGTAGTACCATAGGTATACTGTAGTACCAGAGTTATACTGTAGTTATACTGTAGTACCAGAGTTATACTGTAGTTATACTGTAGTACCAGGGTTATACTGTAGTACCAGAGTTATACTGTAGTTATACTGTAGTACCAGCGTTATACTGTAGTACCAGAGTTATACTGTAGTTATATTGTAGTACCAGAGTTATACTGTAGTACCATAGGTATACTGTAGTACCAGAGTTATACTGTAGTTATACTGTAGTACCAGAGTTATACTGTAGTTATACTGTAGTACCAGGGTTATACTGTAGTACCAGAGTTATACTGTAGTTATACTGTAGTACCAGAGTTATATTGTAACACCTACTACCATACCCCGTTCAAAGGACCTGAAATATTTTGTCTTGCCCATTCACCCCCTGAATGGCAAACATACACAATGTTTCTTGTTAGATATTGCTGCACTGTCGGAACTAGAAGCATAAGAGTTTCGCTACACTCGCATTTACATCTGCTAAACACGTGTATGTGACCAATAACATTTAATTTGATTTGATTTGATGGGTCAATTGTCTCAACGCTTAAAAATCATTCTTTAACTCCTCCCCTTCATCTACGCTGATTGAAGTGGATTTAACAAGTGACATCAATAAGGGATCATATCTTTCACCTGGATTCACCTGGTCAGTCTGTCATGGAAAGAGCAGGTGTTCCATTTGTCACTGAAGAATTAACTACAGTTCGTAAAATGAATTGAGGGTTACATGAATTGAAAATATGAGAATTAATGGGCTTTTTAAAATGTTATTTAATGAGTCATTAGGGATACAGCAAAGAGCCAATAACTTCTGCGGTTGCAGCCAACATTATTCATTATTGTCCCATTCTAAAGGGTGTTAGTTGGAATGTTTCTGAACGGAGGCTGTGTCTCAAGTGGTTCCCTATTCCCTGTGTGTGGTGCACTACGTTTGACCAGGGCTCATAGGGAATAGGGGTCAACAGTAGTGCACTATATAGGATGACATTTGGGAAACATGCAGAAGTCCCTGTGTCGTGTAAAACGAAAGCTTGAGCAATGTTTCATTTACATTTGGCTTTTTTGCAGTTTATTTATCAAAAGTTGTATTAATTGAAAACCTCTCTGTCTCCTGCCAAGGTTTCTAGACCGTTTATTTGAAACTCTTTAGACTCAGTAGCGGTACACAGACAACAGCTTGCTAATTACTGTATAAGACATCGTCTGACGTCAATGGATTGCTCAGAACAATCTTGGATGGTTGCACTGTCTGCCAATATGATAATGGAAAGTTTGTCCTATCCTTGCCACTGTAGTCATTTTGAAACGCTTAAGAACACATGATATTGGAAAAATATGGATTTCCTCATTAGTAATGTTAGAGAGCAGATAACGGATGTTAAACAGATACTTCTTCACAGTCCCTAACACCCTGATGCAGCAGTTTGGTAGTTGGCTGTGTTTGGAAAGATGATTCATGGTCACAGAAACTGAACAATGGTGCAGAAGGAAGGAACTAAAGGCTCTTGGGAGTCAGGAAGGAACTGAAGGCTCTTGGAAGTCAGGAAGGAACTAAAGGCTCTTAGGCGTCAGGAAGGAACTAAAGGCTCTTAGGAGTCAGGAAGGAACTAAAGGCTTTTGGAAGTCAGGAAGGAACTGAAGGCTCTTGGGAGTCAGGAAGGAACTGAAGGCTCTTGGGAGTCAAGAAGGAAGGAACTAAAGGCTCTTGGGAGTCAAGAAGAAAGGAACTAAAGGCTCTTGGGAGTCAAGAAGGAAGGAACTAAAGGCTCTTGGGAGTCAGGAAGGAACTAAAGACTCTTGGAAGTCAGGAAGGAAGGAACTATTGGAAGTCAGGAAGGAAGGAACTAAAGGCTATTGGGAGTCAAGAAGGAAGGAACTAAAGGCTCTTGGGAGTCAGGAAGGAAGGAACTGAAGGCTCTTGGGAGTCAGGAAGGAACTGAAGGCTCTTGGAAGTCAGGAAGGAAGGAACTAAAGGCTCTTGGAAGTCAGGAAGGAAGGAACTAAAGGCTATTGAGAGTCAAGAAGAAAGGAACTAAAGGCTCTTGGGAGTCAGGAAGGAAGGAACTGAAGGCTCTTGGAAGTCAGGAAGGAAGGAACTGAAGGCTCTTGGGAGTCAGGAAGGAACTGAAGGCTCTTGGAAGTCAGGAAGGAAGGAACTAAAGGCTCTTGGGAGTCAGGAAGGAACTAAAGGCTATTGGAAGTCAGGAAGGAAGGAACTAAAGGCTCTTGGGAGTCAGGAAGGACCTGAAGGCTCTTGGGAGTCAGGAAGGAACTAAAGGCTCTTAGGAGTCAGGAAGGAACTAAAGGCTTTTGGAAGTCAGGAAGGAACTGAAGGCTCTTGGGAGTCAGGAAGAAAGGAACTAAAGGCTCTTGGGAGTCAAGAAGGAAGGAACTAAAGGCTCTTGGGAGTCAGGAAGGAACTAAAGACTCTTGGGAGTCAGGAAGAAAGGAACTAAAGGCTCTTGGGAGTCAAGAAGGAAGGAACTAAAGGCTCTTGGGAGTCAGGAAGGAACTAAAGACTCTTGGAAGTCAGGAAGGAAGGAACTAAAGGCTCTTGGGAGTCAGGAAGGAACTAAAGGCTATTGGAAGTCAGGAAGGAAGGAACTAAAGGCTCTTGGGAGTCAGGAAGGAACTGAAGGCTCTTGGGAGTCAGGAAGGAACTAAAGGCTCTTAGGAGTCAGGAAGGAACTAAAGGCTTTTGGAAGTCAGGAAGGAACTAAAGGCTCTTGGGAGTCAGGAAGAAAGGAACTAAAGGCTCTTGGGAGTCAAGAAGGAAGGAACTAAAGGCTCTTGGGAGTCAGGAAGGAACTAAAGACTCTTGGGAGTCAGGAAGGAACTAAAGGCTCTTGGAAGTCAGGAAGGAAGGAACTAAAGGCTATTGGGAGTCAAGAAGGAAGGAACTAAAGGCTCCTGGGAGTCAGGAAGGAACTAAAGACTCTTGGAAGTCAGGAAGGAAGGAACTAAAGGCTCTTGGGAGTCAGGAAGGAACTAAAGGCTATTGGAAGTCAGGAAGGAAGTAACTAAAGGCTCTTAGGAGTCAGGAAGGAACTAAAGGCTTTTGGAAGTCAGGAAGGAACTAAAGGCTCTTGGGAGTCAGGAAGAAAGGAACTAAAGGCTCTTGGGAGTCAAGAAGGAAGGAACTAAAGGCTCTTGGGAGTCAGGAAGGAACTAAAGACTCTTGGGAGTCAGGAAGAAAGGAACTAAAGGCTCTTGGGAGTCAAGAAGGAAGGAACTAAAGGCTCTTGGGAGTCAGGAAGGAACTAAAGACTCTTGGAAGTCAGGAAGGAAGGAACTAAAGGCTCTTGGGAGTCAGGAAGGAACTAAAGGCTATTGGAAGTCAGGAAGGAAGGAACTAAAGGCTCTTGGGAGTCAGGAAGGAACTGAAGGCTCTTGGGAGTCAGGAAGGAACTAAAGGCTCTTAGGAGTCAGGAAGGAACTAAAGGCTTTTGGAAGTCAGGAAGGAACTAAAGGCTCTTGGGAGTCAGGAAGAAAGGAACTAAAGGCTCTTGGGAGTCAAGAAGGAAGGAACTAAAGGCTCTTGGGAGTCAGGAAGGAACTAAAGACTCTTGGGAGTCAGGAAGGAACTAAAGGCTCTTGGAAGTCAGGAAGGAAGGAACTAAAGGCTATTGGGAGTCAAGAAGGAAGGAACT
>NW_026600852.1:0-70000 GCF_029448725.1 Salvelinus fontinalis | reverse complement strand
GTTTGTAGAAATGCAACATTGAGTGTTGTCAACCAGCACGTTCCACACAAAGAAGGATAACAGTGTTTCTGTTATGAAGCACAACCTAGAACATTAAAACCAGACACATTGGGATTAAGTAAAACCAGACACATTGGGATTAAGTAAAACCAGACACATTGGGATTAAGTAAAACCAGACACATTGGGATTAAGTAAAACCAGACACATTGGGATTAAGTAAAACCAGACACATTGGGATTAAATAAAACCAGACACTTTGGGATTAAGTAAAACCAGACACATTGGGATTAAGTAAAACCAGACACATTGGGATTAAGTAAAACCAGACATATTGGGATTAAGTAAAACCAGACACATTGGGATTAAGTAAAACCAGACACATTGGGATTAAGTAAAACCAGACACATTGGGATTAAGTAAAACAGACACATTGGGATTAAGTAAAACCAGACACATTGGGATTAAGTAAAACCAGACACATTGGGATTAAGTAAAACCAGACACATTGTGATTAAGTAAAACCAGACACATTGGGATTAAGTAAAACCAGACACATTGGGATTAAGTAAAACCAGACACATTGGGATTAAGTAAAACCAGACACATTGGGATTAAGTAAAACCAGACACATTGGGATTAAGTAAAACCAGACACATTGGGATTAAGTAAAACCAGACACATTGGGATTAAGTAAAACCAGACACATTGGGATTAAGTAAAACCAGACACATTGGGATTAAGTAAAACCAGACACATTGGGATTAAGTAAAACCAGACACATTGGGATTAAGTAAAGCCAGACACATTGGGATTAAGTAAAGCCAGACACATTGGGATTAAGTAAAGCCAGACACATTGGGATTAAGTAAAGCCAGACACATTGGGATTAAGTAAAACCAGACACATTGGGATTAAGTAAAACCAGACACATTGGGATTAAGTAAAACCAGACACATTGGGATTAAGTAAAACCAGACACATTGGGATTAAGTAAAACCAGACACATTGGGATTAAGTTTACAATACAGAGGCATGGTCATGTTGTTACACCAAATAGGGAGCTTGAAGATGTTTATTGCTACTAAATAATGAAACAAATTAATCCCCCCCCCCCCCCCCCCCCAAATAAACCTATTGTTATGTGCTCTACTGTTGTATTTACAGAGATACCTAAAAGTCCAACATTTCACTCAGCCTAACAACTAAAACGATGAATTAGTTTCATGATTAGCATGCAGCTACGGCCTTATCGAGTTATGCCCCAAAAAAACAAAACAGAGCATTTATCAGCATTAACAGAGCATTTCCATTGGAATGATGGGAGCAGGTGTTTTTCCCTATTCTGAACATCCAAAATGGAGGACGTTGTTTGTGACCGTGTGACACGTACAGCTTCTTCATTCTACACCACATGCAACAGGATATATTCAGCATTTCAGCGCCAATCTGCCTCAAAACGTAACAAAATACATCATTACTGAATACCTTTTTCCTACTTAACACAGACCCTTCAATCGCTATGTAGGATCGAAAATAATTATAACATCTGTATAAAATAAATCCAAATCATGCCAATATAAAATGTAATTTAAAAAACCCAAACATTTTAATGCTCAGTTCTACATCATAGTGTTACAACAACTGAGTTTGTTTTCTTCTACAGAAACTACAACGATGATCAGTCCTGTGTTTAGGTGAACCTCAACGCTTCCTTCCTGATGATCAGTCCTGTGTTTAGGTGAACCTCAACGCTTCCTTCCTGATGATCAGTCCTGTGTTTAGGTGAACCTCAACGCTTCCTTCCTGATGATCAGTCCTGTGTTTAGGTGAACCTCAACGCTTCCTTCCTGATAATCAGTCCTGTGTTTAGATGAACCTCAACGCTTCCTTCCTGATAATCAGTCCTGTGTTTAGGTGAACCTCAACGCTTCCTTCCTGATAATCAGTCCTGTGTTTAGGTGAACCTCAACGCTTCCTTCCTGATGATCAGTCCTGTGTTTAGGTGAACCTCAACGCTTCCTTCCTGATGATCAGTCCTGTGTTTAGGTGAACCTCAACGCTTCCTTCCTGATAATCAGTCCTGTGTTTAGGTGAACCTCAACGCTTCCTTCCTGATGATCAGTCCTGTGTTTAGGTGAACCTCAACGCTTCCTTCCTGATGATCAGTCCTGTGTTTAGGTGAACCTCAACGCTTCCTTCCTGATAATCAGTCCTGTGTTTAGGTGAACCTCAACGCTTCCTTCCTGATGATCAGTCCTGTGTTTAGGTGAACCTCAACGCTTCCTTCCTGATAATCAGTCCTGTGTTTAGGTGAACCTCAACGCTTCCTTCCTGATGATCAGTCCTGTGTTTAGGTGAACCTCAACGCTTCCTTCCTGATAATCAGTCCTGTGTTTAGGTGAACCTCAACGCTTCCTTCCTGATGATCAGTCCTGTGTTTAGGTGAACCTCAACGCTTCCTTCCTGATAATCAGTCCTGTGTTTAGATGAACCTCAACGCTTCCTTCCTGATGATCAGTCCTGTGTTTAGGTGAACCTCAACGCTTCCTTCCTGATGACATCTTTGTGCTTAACAGTTTTCCTTCAAAATCACATAAATAACATTATTTTTATTTATTTTTAATAATATCTTCAGACCAGTGCTTAATTTGTATATTGGGAGGCGCCAGAACAAAGAAAGTGAGTGCTAGAGAGGGGGGTGTCCTGGGGAGTTCTGAGGTAGCACTTACACAAGTAGCCGAGGGTCCGGGGGAAATGTTGGCCTTTTATAAACGCATTACATTTTACATCTATTTACATGACTGGAGACTTTGCCAGAATATATATTTTTTTTATACAGCACAAATGATGGAAACGGCAGGCTACTACGACACGGACAAACTGAGAATCTGAGATCAAATGATGTAAACGGCAGGCTACTACGACACGGACAAACTGAGAATCTGAGATCAAATGATGGAAACGGCAGGCTACTACGACACTGACAAACTGAGAATCTGAGATCAAATGATGTAAACGGCAGGCCACTACGACACGGACAAACTGAGAATCTGAGATCAAATGATGTAAACGGCAGGCCACTACGACACGGACAAACTGAGAATCTGAGATCAATAAAAAACCACCTTGTCTTGAATCCATCACTAGCCCAGGCCTCGGTGTGTGGAGACACGTTGTAGGTTACAACATGAGGAGGAAATGATAGTCCTAATAATGCCTTCCAGTTTCACTGACTCATCCCCCATGATGCACAGCTCACTGGCTGGTGATGGTCGATGGGCCCGTGCCAAAAGCTTCTCTCTCTCTCTTTTGTAAAACAATATTTGGAAGTGGATGTGATATGTTGGTAGCCTACAGCAGCGTGTTTTCAGCAGGAGCAGAGTGTTTTCAGCAGGAGCAGAGTGTTTTCAGCAGGAGCAGAGTGTTTTCAGCAGGAGCAGAGTGTTTTCAGCAGGAGCAGAGTGTTTTCAGCAGAGTGTCTTCAGCAGGAGCAGAGTGTTTTCAGCAGGAGCAGAGTGTTTTCAGCAGGAGCAGAGTGTTTTCAGCAGGAGCAGAGTGTTTTCAGCAGGAGCAGAGTGTTTCCAGCAGGAGCAGAGTGTTTTCAGCAGGAGCAGAGTGTTTTCAGCAGGAGCAGAGTGTTTTCAGCAGAGTGTCTTCAGCAGGAGCAGAGTGTTTTCAGCAGGAGCAGAGTGTCTTCAGCAGGAGCAGAGTGTTTTCAGCAGGAGCATAGTGTTTTCAGCAGGAGCAGAGTGTTTTCAGCAGGAGCAGAGTGTTTTCAGCAGGAGCAGAGTGTCTTCAGCAGGAGCAGAGTGTCTTCAGCGGGAGCAGAGTGTTTCCAGCAGGAGCAGAGTGTTTCCAGCAGGAGCAGAGTGTCTTCAGCAGGAGCAGAGTGTCTTCAGCGGGAGCAGAGTGTTTTCAGCAGGAGCAGAGTGTTTTCAGCAGGAGCAGAGTGTCTTCAGCAGGAGCAGAGTGTCTTCAGCAGGAGCAGAGTGTTTTCAGCAGGAGCAGAGTGTTTCCAGCGGGAGCAGAGTGTCTTCAGCGGGAGCAGAGTGTCTTCAGCGGGAGCAGAGTGTCTTCAGCGGGAGCAGAGTGTTTTCAGCAGGAGCAGAGTGTCTTCAGCAGGAGCAAAGTGTCTTCAGCAGGAGCAGAGTGTTTTCAGCAGGAGCAGAGTGTTTTCAGCAGGAGCAGAGTGTTTTCAGCAGGAGCAGAGTGTTTTCAGCAGGAGCAGAGTGTTTCCAGCAGGAGCAGAGTGTTTTCAGCAGGGGCAGAGTGTTTTCAGCAGGAGCAGAGTGTTTTCAGCAAGAGCAGAGTGTTTTCAGCAGAGTGTTTTCAGCAGGAGCAGAGTGTTTTCAGCAAGAGCAGAGTGTTTTCAGGAGCAGAGTGTTTCCAGCAGGAGCAGAGTGTTTTCAGCAGGAGCAGAGTGTTTTCAGCGGGAGCAGAGTGGGAGCAGAGTGTTTTCAGCAGGAGCAGAGTGTTTCCAGCAGGAGCAGAGTGTTTTCAGCGGGAGCAGAGTGGGAGCAGAGTGTTTTCAGCAGGAGCAGAGTGGGAGCAGAGTGTTTTCAGGAGCAGAGTGTTTCCAGCAGGAGCAGAGTGTTTTCAGCAGGAGCAGAGTGTTTTCAGCAGGAGCAGAGTGTTTTCAGCAGGAGCAGAGTGTTTTCAGCAGAGTGTTTTCAGCAGGAGCAGAGTGTTTTCAGCAGGAGCAGAGTGTTTTCAGCAGGAGCAGAGTGTTTTCAGCAGAGTGTTTTCAGCAGGAGCAGAGTATTTCCAGCAGGAGCAGAGTGTTTTCACCAGGAGCAGAGTGTTTTCAGCAGAGTGTCTTCAGCAGGAGCAGAGTGTTTTCACCAGGAGCAGAGTGTTTCCAGCAGGAGCAGAGTGTTTTCAGCAGAGTGTTTTCAGCAGGAGAAGAGTGTTTTCAGCAGGAGCAGAGTGTTTCCAGCAGGAGAAGAGTGTTTTCAGCAGGAGCAGAGTGTTTTCAGCAGGAGCAGCGTGTCTTCAGCAGGAGCAGAGTGTTTTCAGCAGAGTGTTTTCAGCAGAGTGTTTCCAGCAGGAGCAGAGTGTCTTCAGCAGGAGCAGAGTGTTTTCAGCAGAGTGTTTTCAGCAGGAGCAGAGTGTCTTCAGCAGGAGCAGAGTGTTTTCAGCAGGAGCAGAGTGTTTTCAGCAGAGTGTTTTCAGCAGGAGCAGAGTGTTTTCAGCAGGAGCAGAGTGTTTTCACCAGGAGCAGAGTGTTTTCAGCAGGAGCAGAGTGTTTTCAGCAGAGTGTTTTCAGCAGGAGCCACATCGTATTCCATTGTATTTGAAATATTGCAAAAGGTTTTTGTCTGCATGCTGTTTTTCCCACTGACAGATTTGCCGCGCGTTCCTGACTGTAAGCTACCTCTTGTTATTGAGCTACAATCCACAGCTAGGCTATTTAAAAAAAAAAGCTATTGATCCTCTGTGGCTAAATTATGGGCCTTCTAATGGTCTCTGTCTCTTTTCCGCTCTCTTTCTCTCCCCCTCTCTCTTTCTCCCTCTCTCATCTCCCTCTCTCTCTCTCTCTCTCTCTCTCTCTCTCCCCTTTCTCTCTCCCTCCCTCTCTCATCTCACACAGTACCTCTAAAACAATCTGTTCCCAAAGGTAGTATACCGTCTGTCTCAGAATACAACTGCTTTAATAATCACTGAAGGAGGCTGTTAGAGAGAGAGCGAAAAAGAGTTAGGGAAACAGAGAGAGAAAGAGAGCGAAACAGAGAGAGAGACAGAGAGAGAGAAACACAGAGAGAGAGAAACACGTAGAGAGAGAAACAGGGAGATAGAGACAGAGAGACAGAGAGAGAGAGAGACAGAGAGACAGAGAGAGAGAGAGAGAGAGAGAGAGAGACAGAGAGACAGAGAGAGAGAGAGAGAGAGAGAGAGAGAGAGAGAGAGAGAGAGAGAGAGAGAGAGAGAGAGAGAGAGAGAGTGCAACAGAGAGACGATAAGGGCACCTCAGTGTGAATGAATGAGGCATCAAAATGAATCACCATAAGGCTCTGGGAAAAAGTAGTGCACTATTTTGGGAAAAGGGTGCCATTTGGGACAAATCCATAGATACAAAGGCAGGCAGATGATGAGGTTACTGGGACTGTACTGCTAGTGGAGGTTACTGGGACTGTACTGCTAGTGGAGGTTACTGGGACTGTACTGTTAGTGGAGGTTACTGGGACTGTACTGTTAGTGGAGGTTACTGGGACTGTACTGTTAGTGGAGGTTACTGGGACTGTACTGCTAGTGGAGGTTACTGGGACTGTACTGTTAGTGGAGGTTACTGGGACTGTACTGTTAGTGGAGGTTACTGGGACTGTACTGCTAGTGGAGGTTACTGGGACTGTACTGTTAGTGGAGGTTACTGGGACTGTACTGTTAGTGGAGGTTACTGGGACTGTACTGTTAGTGGAGGTTACTGGGACTGTACTGTTAGTGGAGGTTACTGTACTGCTAGTGGAGGTTACTGGGACTGTACTGTTAGCGGAGGTTACTGGGACTGTACTGTTAGTGGAGGTTACTGGGACTGTACTGTTAGTGGAGGTTACTGGGACTGTACTGTTAGTGGAGGTTACTGGGACTGTACTGTTAGTGGAGGTTACTGGGACTGTACTGTTAGTGGAGGTTACTGGGACTGTACTGTTAGTGGAGGTTACTGGGACTGTACTGTTAGTGGAGGTTACTGGGACTGTACTGCTAGTGGAGGTTACTGTACTGTTAGTGGAGGTTACTGGGACTGTACTGTTAGTGGAGGTTACTGGGACTGTACTGTTAGTGGAGGTTACTGTACTGCTAGTGGAGGTTACTGGGACTGTACTGTTAGTGGAGATACTGGGACTGTACTGTTAGTGGAGGTTACTGGGACTGTACTGCTAGTGGAGGTTACTGGGACTGTACTGTTAGTGGAGGTTACTGGGACTGTACTGCTAGTGGAGGTTACTGTACTGCTAGTGGAGGTTACTGGGACTGTACTGTTAGTGGAGGTTACTGGGACTGTACTGTTAGTGGAGGTTACTGTACTGCTAGTGGAGGTTACTGGGACTGTACTGTTAGTGGAGATACTGGGACTGTACTGCTAGTGGAGGTTACTGGGACTGTACTACTAGTGGAGGTTACTGGGACTGTACTGCTAGTGGAGGTTACTGGGACTGTACTGCTAGTAGAGAATAATGGGACTGTACTGTTAGTGGAGGTTACTGGGACTGTACTGTTAGTGGAGGTTACTGGGACTCTACTGTTAGTGGAGGTTACTGGGACTGTACTGTTAGTGGAGGTTACTGGGACTGTACTGCTAGTAGAGAATAATGGGACTGTACTGTTAGTGGAGGTTACTGGGACTGTACTGTTAGTGGAGGTTACTGGGACTCTACTGTTAGTGGAGGTTACTGGGACTGTACCGTTAGTGGAGGTTACTGGGACTGTACTGTTAGTGGAGGTTACTGGGACTGTACTGTTAGTGGAGGTTACTGGGACTGTACTGTTAGTGGAGATACTGGGACTGTACTGCTAGTGGAGGTTACTGGGACTGTACTACTAGTGGAGGTTACTGGGACTGTACTGCTAGTGGAGGTTACTGGGACTGTACTGCTAGTAGAGAATAATGGGACTGTACTGTTAGTGGAGGTTACTGGGACTCTACTGTTAGTGGAGGTTACTGGGACTGTACTGTTAGTGGAGGTTACTGGGACTGTACTGTTAGTGGAGGTTACTGGGACTGTACTGTTAGTGGAGGTTACTGGGACTGTACTGTTAGTGGAGGTTACTGGGACTGTCCTGTTAGTGGAGGTTACTGGGACTGTACTGTTAGTGGAGGTTACTGGGACTGTACTGCTACTCAACAGAGTTCTAGATGGGGAAGCCTGGTGTATATGACATCAACAGAGTTCTAGATGGGGAAGCCTGGTGTATATGATATCAACAGAGTTCTAGATGGGGAAGCCTGGTGTATATGACATCAACAGAGTTCTAGATGGGGAAGCCTGGTGTATATGACATCAACAGAGTTCTAGATGGGGAAGCCTGGTGTATATGATATCAACAGAGTTCTAGATGGGGAAGCCTGGTGTATATGATATCAACAGAGTTCTAGATGGGGAAGCCTGGTGTATATGATATCAACAGAGTTCTAGATGGGGAAGCCTGGTGTATATGACATCAACAGAGTTCTAGATGGGGAAGCCTGGTGTATATGACATCAACAGAGTTCTAGATGGGGAAGCCTGGTGTATATGATATCAAAAGTTCTAGATGGGGAAGCCTGGTGTATATGATATCAACAGAGTTCTAGATGGGGAAGCCTGGTGTCTATGACATCAACAGAGTTCTAGATGGGGAAGCCTGGTGTATATGATATCAACAGAGTTCTAGATGGGGAAGCCTGGTGTATAGGATATCAACAGAGTTCTAGATGGGGAAGCCTGGTGTATATGATATCAACAGAGTTCTAGATGGGGAAGCCTGGTGTATATGATATCAACAGAGTTCTAGATGGGGAAGCCTGGTGTATAAGATATCAACAGAGTTCTAGATGGGGAAGCCTGGTGTATAAGATATCAACAGAGTTCTAGATGGGGAAGCTTGGTGTATATGACATCAACAGAGTTCTAGATGGGGAAGCCTGGTGTATATGACATCAACAGAGTTCTAGATGGGGAAGCCTGGTGTATATGATATCAACAGAGTTCTAGATGGGGAAGCCTGGTGTATATGATATCAACAGAGTTCTAGATGGGGAAGCCTGGTGTATATGATATCAACAGAGTTCTAGAGGCTGTGAGTAGGCTTGCTTTCTATATACTGCTCAATATCCAGATAAGAGACTAGATTACAGGCGTATGCATGTTAAGACGAGAGTTTCCACAGCCAATGGCCAAGCCATGTGGATAATGCACACAGATAGTCATGCTTGGGTGAGTTGGCTCCACAACGCCCTCTGGTGGTAGGATTATGTGCCCAGCGCTCAATAAAAATACAGCTGTCCACTGATACCACAGGTGTCAGACTCGTTCCATTCTATGTCTATGGGCCGAGTGTCTGTGGGTTTTTGCTCCTCGTTTGTTCTTGATTGATCGAGTAAGGTCACTGATTAGTTAGGAACTCCCCTTCTCACCTGGTTGTCTAGGTCTTCATTAGTTAGGAACTCCCCTCCTCACCTGGTTGTCTAGGTCTTCATTAGTTAGGAACTCCCCTCCTCACCTGGTTGTCTAGGTCTTCATTAGTTAGGAACTCCCCTCCTCACCTGGTTGTCTAGGTCTTCATTGGTTAGGAACTCCCCTCACCTGGTTGTCTAGGTCTTCATTGGTTAGGAACTCCCCTCACCTGGTTGTCTAGGTCTTCATTGGTTAGGAACTCCCCTCACCTGGTTGTCTAGGTCTTCATTGGTTAGTTAGGAACTCCCCTCACCTGGTTGTCTAGGTCTTAATTGGTTAGTTAGGAACTCCCCTCACCTGGTTGTCTCGGTCTTAATTGGTTAGGAGCTCCCCTCACCTGGTTGTCTTGGTCTTAATTGGTTAGGAACTCCCCTCACCTGGTTGTCTCTGTCTTAATAGGTTAGTTAGGAACTCCCCTCACCTGGTTGTCTAGGTCTTAATTGGTTAGTTAGGAACTCCCCTCACCTGGTTGTCTCTGTCTTAATAGGTTAGTTAGGAACTCCCCTCACCTGGTTGTCTTGGTCTTAATTGGTTAGGAACTCCCCTCACCTGGTTGTCTCTGTCTTAATAGGTTAGTTAGGAACTCCCCTCACCTGGTTGTCTAGGTCTTAATTGGTTAGGAACTCCCCTCACCTGATTGTCTTGGTCTTAATTGGTTAGGAACTCCCCTCACCTGGTTGTCTCTGTCTTAATTGGTTAGTTAGGAACTCCCCTCACCTGGTTGTCTAGATCTTAATTGGTTAGGAACTCCCCTCACCTGGTTGTCTAGGTCTTAATTGGTTAGTTAGGAACTCCCCTCACCTGGTTGTCTCGGTCTTAATTGGTTAGGAGCTCCCCTCACCTGGTTGTCTTGGTCTTAATTGGTTAGGAACTCCCCTCACCTGGTTGTCTCTGTCTTAATAGGTTAGTTAGGAACTCCCCTCACCTGGTTGTCTAGGTCTTAATTGGTTAGTTAGGAACTCCCCTCACCTGGTTGTCTCTGTCTTAATAGGTTAGTTAGGAACTCCCCTCACCTGGTTGTCTTGGTCTTAATTGGTTAGGAACTCCCCTCACCTGGTTGTCTAGATCTTAATTGGTTAGTTAGGAACTCCCCTCACCTGGTTGTCTCTGTCTTAATAGGTTAGTTAGGAACTCCCCTCACCTGGTTGTCTAGGTCTTAATTGGTTAGGAACTCCCCTCACCTGGTTGTCTTGGTCTTAATTGGTTAGGAACTCCCCTCACCTGGTTGTCTCTGTCTTAATTGGTTAGTTAGGAACTCCCCTCACCTGGTTGTCTAGATCTTAATTGGTTAGGAACTCCCCTCACCTGGTTGTCTAGGTCTTAATTGGTTAGTTAGGAACTCCCCTCACCTGGTTGTCTAGAACTTAATTGGTTAGGAACTCCCCTCACCTGGTTGTCTAGGTCTTAATTGGTTAGTTAGGAACTCCCCTCACCTGGTTGTCTCTGTCTTAATTGGTTAGGAACTCCCCTCACCTGGTTGTCTAGGTCTTAATTGGTTAGTTAGGAACTCCCCTCCTCACCTGGTTGTCTAGGTCTTCATTGGTTAGGAACTCCCCTCACCTGGTTGTCTAGGTCTTAATAGGTTAGTTAGGAACTCCCCTCACCTGGTTGTCTAGGTCTTAATAGGTTAGTTAGGAACTCCCCTCACCTGGTTGTCTAGGTCTTAATTGATTAGTTAGGAACTCCCCTCCTCACCTGGTTGTCTAGGTCTTCATTGGTTAGGAACTCCCCTCACCTGGTTGTCTAGGTCTTAATAGGTTAGTTAGGAACTCCCCTCACCTGGTTGTCTAGGTCTTAATAGGTTAGTTAGGAACTCCCCTCACCTGGTTGTCTAGGTCTTAATTGATTAGTTAGGAACTCCCCTCACCTGGTTGTCTAGGTCTTAATTGATTAGTTAGGAACTCCCCTCCTCACCTGGTTGTCTAGGTCTTCATTGGTTAGGAACTCCCCTCACCTGGTTGTCTAGGTCTTAATAGGTTAGTTAGGAACTCCCCTCACCTGGTTGTCTAGGTCTTAATAGGTTAGTTAGGAACTCCCCTTCTCACCTGGTTGTCTAGGTCTTAATAGGTTAGTTAGGAACTCCCCTCACCTGGTTGTCTAGGTCTTAATAGGTTAGTTAGGAACTCCCCTCACCTGGTTGTCTAGGTCTTAATTGGTTAGTTAGGAACTCCCCTCACCTGGTTGTCTAGGTCTTAATTGGTTAGTTAGGAACTCCCCTCACCTGGTTGTCTAGGTCTTAATAGGTTAGTTAGGAACTCCCCTCACCTGGTTGTCTAGGTCTTAATTGGTTAGTTAGGAACTCCCCTCACCTGGTTGTCTAGGTCTTAATTGGTTAGTTAGGAACTCCCCTCACCTGGTTGTCTAGGTCTTAATAGGTTAGTTAGGAACTCCCCTCACCTGGTTGTCTAGATCTTAATTGGTCTTACAAACCAGCTGACACTGGGCCATGGAATGAGTGACACCCCTGACCCCTGGTATCCATACAACCCTAGTATCATGGGCCCACCCTTACAAATCTGGTCTCATTGACTGAGTGAAGCCTGGGTCTCTGGGGGGTACACTGTCCCAAGCATCTAAAAGTGACAACTAATATGAATCTCTCCCAAGTTACACAGGATCCTTAGAGTTACTTAAATTCCTCATATCAAACTCAAAGACCAAATCCTTGAAAACAAAAGGATGGATACTTTCAAATACAAAATACCACAGAATGATTTGTGGGTAACTTGAAGTCAGCGTTAGAGGAAGCGGCTATAAGAACCGTGTCATATTTCAGCCCTGTCGTGCAGCGCTAGTGGAAAGTAAGGTGGAATTTTATTTATTTTACTAGGCAAGGCAGTTAAGAACAAATTCTTATTTTCAATGACAGCCTAGGAACAGCGGGTTAACTGCTTTGTTCAGGGGCAGAACAACAGATTTTTACCTTGTCAGCTCGGGGGATTCGATCTAGCAACCTTTCATTTATTAGTCCAACGCTCTAACCACTAGGCTACCTGCCGCCCCAATGAAATCCAGTTGGAAAGTTCCAGCCTCACTATACCAACTGAAGACGGAATAGTTTCTGTAAATGTGTTATCTCGCTATAGCAGCTGGCCTTGTCCTCTTCTCACACGGTCATTTAATCTAACAAGACAACAGCCCACAGCATGTTGATTACTTACACCAGATGTTGCAGGAATATCCCCCTTGAGAGATATTGAAGTTCAATTGAACTGATCTGAGTGTAGTCCACCGGGAATCCATCCTGGTCACCTCTAACTGATTAGGACCAAGTTACACCAAACTCAAAAAATAAAAGTTGCACCAACTCAAAAAACAAAACAAAAAAACAAAGAAGCAGCAGAAAACATGGTTGGAAGAGTGGTCCACTTGTATTTATCATTGTTGTTTTTCTTCATACTGCTTTTGAATGTTGCAGGAGGAACTATTTAAGACATTGACATCAACAAGTGACATCAGTAGTCATGCTTCCTACACTGTAGTGTTAGTAATCTAGTTTACCTAGGAAGGTCTGTCTGTCTGGGAAACAGAGGTTATTCATTATGCAGTAGTTAGGTTGTGAAGTAGCGGTAGTCCAATGATAAGTTCTCTCTCTTCCCGAGAAGGTAAGTCTTTCTGTCAAGTTGTCTCAATTGCTGCTGCTGCTGCCAGTGGAGATGAGGGTTAGTGATCCATCTTTACCCTCCCTTTCCGCCTCTTTCTTCTTCGTCTCATCTTTGAAGAAGAGTAGCGGGAACATCCCTAAGATGCAGCCGATGGCAACTCCGATGGCTTTACCCTGAAGACAAAACAAAACAAGAAACAACGTGCCATTACTACTCTGATGCCTAATACTAATACTAATACTAATACTAATACTACACTAATACTAATACGAATATTAACACTACTAATACTAACACCAATACTAATACTACACGGATACTAATACTAACACTGGCATTAATACTGGTACTAACACTAATACTAATACTAATACTAATACTAATACTACTACTAACACTAACACTAGTACTAACACTAATACCACCACTAATACTAGTACCAACACTAATATTAATACTACTAACACTAACACTGATACTAACACTAATACTAACACTAATATCAATACTAATACTAATATTAATACTAATGCTACCACTAACACTAACACTAATATCAATACTAACACTAACACTAATGCTACCACTAACACTAACACTAATATCAATACTAACACTAACACTAATGCTACCACTAACACTAATACTAATATCAATACTAACACTAACACTAATGCTACCACTAACACTAACACTAATATCAATACTAACACTAATACTAATATCTAATATATAATACTAATATATAATAATAAAAATACTGTCTTCAGTGAAATGGCTGCACAACCAAAAGCATATTCTGTAGGACACTTCTGACTGATTTATGGCTCTATTCAATCAGATCCACTAAGTAAGCAAGACAGAGAGGACTGACAGAGAGGACTGACAGAGAGAGACACAGAGAGACAGAGAGAGACAGAGAGAGACACAGAGACAGAGACAGAGACAGAGACAGAGAGAGAGAGAGAGAGAGAGAGAGAGAGAGAGAGAGAGAGAGAGAGAGAGAGAGAGAGAGAGAGAGAGAGAGAGAGAGAGAGAGAGAGAGAGAGAGAGAGAGAGAGAGAGAGAGAGAGAGAGAGAGAGAGAGAGAGAGAGAGAGAGAGAGAGAGAGACAGAGACAGAGACAGAGACAGAGACAGAGACAGAGACAGAGACAGAGACAGAGACAGAGACAGAGACAGACAGACAGACAGACAGACAGTGTGTACGTCCTCTCAGAGATACGACAGAGACTCACACTGTGGGTGCTAACTCTGGTCTGCCACATGTCAGCCTGTTTGGGGTTCAGGTCTGGGCCCACCAAACCACAACGACAGGCCAGGGCTTCCACGTAACCTGCAAGGCTAACACAGGAAAATACCATGGTTACATACCTTAATGCACTAGAAAAAAGGTTTGGTTACATACATCAATGTATTATCTCTGTTAACCCAGAAGTAAAACCAGAAGGAATTTGATCAGCTGCATGATTCACTTCTGTGTTGATACTGTACGTGTTAGAAATGGAGAGTTCCGGAAAAAACAAAGTCTCTACCCTAACTCTCAGCCAACCCCCCCCCCCCCCCCCCCGCAGCAAGCACGAGGCGAAGAAGTTTAAGCACCGTCTTCTCCCAATTTCTGATACGTAGAAATAACCAGTGATGAATTCTCCCCAAAACCATAAGTAACGCTGCTCGGCTCTCACGCATCACATTCAGTCCTGGAAGATTCTGTCACATGCAGAATCTGCCTGCGGGAGAACCACGTTATAGACAGCTCTCAAACTATGGGCCTGGGCCCATATTGGGTCCAATTGTTGTGCTCTTTACATTTTTAATTCATCTACTTATTCTCTATTGATTAGCTTTGCTACTTTACATTATTCTGTACTGTTGAAGGAAGAGTGGCAGGTCAGCATTACACTGTCTCTGTTACACCTGCTGTAGAAACCTGGGCGTGTGACGAATAAACTGGATTTGATTCAAAAAGTATCTCAGAATAGGAGTTCTGGTTCAGGTTCAGCCTTCTTTATGAGCTAAAAAACTGATCCTAGATCAGCACTCTGAGATTTATGAATACAGGTCCTGAGCTTCAAGGGATCACCAGATGAAAGCTCCCATTCATTGCTGGAGTGATATATGGTAATACGAAATTACCATAATACGAATCATGGAAATATTAAATTCAACCAGTAAATATGCACAGCAGAAAATCTTCTGGCACAGACATCTGTGCATAGAATCATAAAAAGATGGGGGATTTTTTTATTTTTAAATCATCATTAATCAAAATACATGCTGTTATTCAACACCAGCCCTTCTCGGTCCTGGCACTCCGATGGTGGAATGAGCTTCCACCTGAAGCTAGGACAGCAAAGTCCCTGTCCATCTTCCCCCTGAAGCTAGGACAGCAGAGTCCCTGTCCATCTTCCCCCTGAAGCTAGGACAGCAGAGTCCCTGCCCATCTTCCCCCTGAAGCTAGGACAGCAGAGTCCCTGTCCATCTTCCCCCTGAAGCTAGGACAGCAGAGACCCTGTCCATCTTCTGGAAACCCGTTAAACTGAAACCGCTCAGTTTAACGATGCTAACAGAGTGCCAGACAGAGCAGCCATCTCCATTACGATGCTAACAGAGTGCCAGACAGAGCAGCTATCTCCATTATGATGCTAACAGAGTGCCAGACAGAGCAGCTATCTCCATTATGATGCTAACAGAGTGCCAGACAGAGCAGCCATCTCCATTACGATGCTAACAGAGTGCCAGACAGAGCAGCCATCTCCATTACGATGCTAACAGAGTGCCAGACAGAGCAGCTATCTCCATTATGATGCTAACAGAGTGCCAGACAGAGCAGCTATCTCCATTATGATGCTAACAGAGTGCCAGACAGAGCAGCTATCTCCATTATGATGCCAACAGAGTGCCAGACAGAGCAGCTATCTCCATTATGATGCCAACAGATTGCCAGACAGAGCAGCTATCTCCAGTACGATGCCAACAGAGTGCCAGACAGAGCAGCTATCTCCATTATGATGCCAACAGAGTGCCAGACAGAGCAGCTATCTCCATTATGATGCCAACAGATTGCCAGACAGAGCAGCTATCTCCATTACGATGCCAACAGAGTGCCAGACAGAGCAGCTATCTCCATTATGATGCCAACAGATTGCCAGACAGAGCAGCTATCTCCAGTACGATGCCAACAGAGTGCCAGACAGAGCAGCTATCTCCATTATGATGCTAACAGAGTGCCAGACACAGCAGCTATCTCCATTATGATGCCAACAGAGTGCCAGACAGAGCAGCTATCTCCATTACGATGCCAACAGAGTGCCAGACAGAGCAGCTATCTCCATTACGATGCTAACAGAGTGCCAGACAGAGCAGCTATCTCCATTACGATGCAGACAGAGTGCCAGACAGAGCAGCTATCTCCATTATGATGCCATCAGAGTGCCAGACAGAGCAGCTATCTCCATTACGATGCAGACAGAGTGCCAGACAGAGCAGCTATCTCCATTACGATGCCAACAGAGTGCCAGACAGAGCAGCTAACAGAGTGCCAGACACAGCAGCTATCTCCATTATGATGCTAACAGAGTG
Source organism: Salvelinus fontinalis (assembly GCF_029448725.1). NCBI lineage: Eukaryota > Metazoa > Chordata > Actinopteri > Salmoniformes > Salmonidae > Salvelinus > Salvelinus fontinalis. The sequence goes on along the minus strand of NW_026600852.1, from coordinate 53,660 downwards.
CCAGACAGAGCAGCTATCTCCATTACGATGCAGACAGAGTGCCAGACAGAGCAGCTATCTCCATTACGATGCCTACAGAGTGCCAGACAGAGCAGCTAACAGAGTGCCAGACACAGCAGCTATCTCCATTACGATGCTAACAGAGTGCCAGACAGAGCAGCTATCTCCATTACGATGCTAACAGAGTGCCAGACAGAGCAGCCATCTCCATTACGATGCTAACAGAGTGCCAGACAGAGCAGCCATCTCCATTATGATGCCAACAGAGTGTCAGACAGAGCAGCTATCTCCATTATGATGCCAACAGAGTGTCAGACAGAGCAGCTATCTCCATTACGATGCTAACAGAGTGCCAGACAGAGCAGCCATCTCCATTACGATGCTAACAGAGTGCCAGACAGAGCAGCCATCTCCATTACGATGCTAACAGAGTGCCAGACAGAGCAGCTATCTCCATTACGATGCCAACAGAGTGCCAGACAGAGCAGCTATCTCCATTACGATGCTAACAGAGTGCCAGACAGAGCAGCTATCTCCATTATGATGCCAACAGAGTGCCAGACAGAGCAGCTATCTCCATTACGATGCTAACAGAGTGCCAGACAGAGCAGCTATCTCCATTATGATGCTAACAGAGTGCCAGACAGAGCAGCTATCTCCATTACGATGCTAACAGACTGCCAGACAGAGCAGCTATCTCCATTATGATGCCAACAGAGTGCCAGACAGAGAAGCTATCTCCATTATGATGCCAACAGAGTGCCAGACAGAGCAGCTATCTCCATTATGATGCCAACAGAGTGCCAGACAGAGCAGCTATCTCCATTATGATGCCAACAGAGTGCCAGACAGAGCAGCTATCTCCATTATGATGCCAACAGAGTGCCAGACAGAGCAGCTATCTCCATTATGATGCCAACAGAGTGCCAGACAGAGCAGCTATCTCCATTATGATGCCAACAGAGTGCCAGACAGAGCAGCTATCTCCATTACGATGCTAACAGAGTGCCAGACAGAGCAGCTATCTCCATTACGATGCCAACAGAGTGCCAGACAGAGAAGCTATCTCCATTACGATGCTAACAGAGTGCCAGACAGAGCAGCTATCTCCATTATGATGCCAACAGAGTGCCAGACAGAGCAGCTATCTCCATTACGATGCTAACAGAGTGCCAGACAGAACAGCTATCTCCATTATGATGCCAACAGAGTGCCAGACAGAGCAGCTATCTCCATTACGATGCTAACAGAGTGCCAGACAGAGCAGCTATCTCCATTATGATGCCAACAGAGTGCCAGACAGAGCAGCTATCTCCATTACGATGCTAACAGACTGCCAGACAGAGCAGCTATCTCCATTATGATGCTAACAGACTGCCAGACAGAGCAGCTATCTCCATTATGATGCCAACAGAGTGCCAGACAGAGCAGCTATCTCCATTATGATGCCAACAGAGTGCCAGACAGAGCAGCTATCTCCATTATGATGCCAACAGAGTGCCAGACAGAGCAGCTATCTCCATTATGATGCCAACAGAGTGCCAGACAGAGCAGCTATCTCCATTACGATGCTAACAGACTGCCAGACAGAGCAGCTATCTCCATTATGATGCTAACAGACTGCCAGACAGAGCAGCTATCTCCATTATGATGCCAACAGAGTGCCAGACAGAGCAGCTATCTCCATTATGATGCCAACAGAGTGCCAGACAGAGCAGCTATCTCCATTACGATGCCAACAGAGTGCCAGACAGAGCAGCTATCTCCATTATGATGCCAACAGAGTGCCAGACAGAGCAGCTATCTCCATTACGATGCCAACAGAGTGCCAGACAGAGAAGCTATCTCCATTACGATGCTAACAGACTGCCAGACAGAGCAGCTATCTCCATTATGATGCTAACAGACTGCCAGACAGAGCAGCTATCTCCATTATGATGCCAACAGAGTGCCAGACAGAGCAGCTATCTCCATTATGATGCCAACAGAGTGCCAGACAGAGCAGCTATCTCCATTATGATGCCAACAGAGTGCCAGACAGAGCAGCTATCTCCATTACGATGCCAACAGAGTGCCAGACAGAGCAGCTATCTCCATTACGATGCCAACAGAGTGCCAGACAGAGCAGCTATCTCCATTACGATGCCAACAGAGTGCCAGACAGAGCAGCTATCTCCATTATGATGCCAACAGACTGCCAGACAGAGCAGCTATCTCCATTACGATGCTAACAGAGTGCCAGACAGAGCAGCTATCTCCATTACGATGCCAACAGAGTGCCAGACAGAGCAGCTATCTCCATTATGATGCCAACAGACTTCCAGACAGAGCAGCTATCTCCATTACGATGCCAACAGAGTGCCAGACAGAGCAGCTATCTCCATTATGATGCCAACAGAGTGCCAGACAGAGCAGCTATCTCCATTATGATGCCAACAGAGTGCCAGACAGAGAAGCTATCTCCATTACGATGCTAACAGACTGCCAGACAGAGCAGCTATCTCCATTATGATGCTAACAGACTGCCAGACAGAGCAGCTATCTCCATTATGATGCCAACAGAGTGCCAGACAGAGCAGCTATCTCCATTATGATGCCAACAGAGTGCCAGACAGAGCAGCTATCTCCATTATGATGCCAACAGAGTGCCAGACAGAGCAGCTATCTCCATTACGATGCCAACAGAGTGCCAGACAGAGCAGCTATCTCCATTACGATGCCAACAGAGTGCCAGACAGAGCAGCTATCTCCATTACGATGCCAACAGAGTGCCAGACAGAGCAGCTATCTCCATTATGATGCCAACAGACTGCCAGACAGAGCAGCTATCTCCATTACGATGCTAACAGAGTGCCAGACAGAGCAGCTATCTCCATTACGATGCCAACAGAGTGCCAGACAGAGCAGCTATCTCCATTATGATGCCAACAGACTTCCAGACAGAGCAGCTATCTCCATTACGATGCTAACAGAGTGCCAGACAGAGCAGCTATCTCCATTACGATGCCAACAGAGTGCCAGACAGAGCAGCTATCTCCATTATGATGCTAACAGAGTGCCAGACAGAGCAGCTATCTCCATTATGATGCCAACAGACTGCCAGACAGAGAAGCTATCTCCATTATGATGCCAACAGAGTGCCAGATGGCCCAGGAACATGAGCAGAATCCTGAAATGACACTATTCCCTATAAAGTGGGCAACAGTAAGTGAGTCTTGTCTGACCCAGAACGGCCAACAGAGACGACATTCCAGACTCAGCCGGCTGTCTGTACCACTTGGGACGAAGCCATGGGAATGTACTCCCACATTCGCCAATTCAGTTACTTTTGGGTAAAAAAAAAATACTGTAAAATCTATAGGAATTAAGTTAAAAATGAGTTTAATTGAGGAAATCTGTTCCTAAGTATTCTCAGAAATACAAAATAGAAGTGTCATCTTGTCTCAGTGTAATCAGGGTAAGAAATTATTGTTATTTTCAAATGCAATCTCTTTTTGAGTTGTGGTCAATTTGCAGTGTACAAATTATTAGAACTATGTTCAGGCCCCCCCCCCCCCCTCGACCATCTGCTCCGACAAAAAAATGTCTGAATCTAGTTGGCCTACCCCTGACCTAGATCAACTCAATAATTCACAGGCTGGATGCACAGTCATGGGGAGAGGGACCAAATGATCTGTTTAAATTCAGTCAGGGAGAGGGGACCAAATGATCTGTTTAAATTCAGTCAGGGGAGAGGGACCAAATGATCTGTTTAAATTCAGTCAGGGAGAGGGGACCAAATTATCTGTTTAAATTCAGTCAGGGGAGAGGGGACCAAATGATCTGTTTAAATTCAGTCAGGGGAGAGGGGACCAAATTATCTGTTTAAATTCAGTCAGGGGAGAGGGGACCAAATGATCTGTTTAAATTCAGTCAGGGGAGAGGGGACCAAATTATCTGTTTAAATTCAGTCAGGGGAGAGGGGACCAAATGATCTGTTTAAATTCAGTCAGGGGAGAGGGGACCAAATGATCTGTTTAAATTCAGTCAGGGGAGAGGGGACCAAATGATCTGTTTAAATTCAGTCAGGGGAGAGGGGACCAAATTATCTGTTTAAATTCAGTCAGGGGAGAGGGGACCAAATGATCTGTTTAAATTCAGTCAGGGGAGAGGGGACCAAATGATCTGTTTAAATTCAGTCAGGGGAGAGGGGACCAAATGATCTGTTTAAATTCAGTCAGGGAGAGGGGACCAAATGATCTGTTTAAATTCAGTCAGGGGAGAGGGGACCAAATGATCTGTTTAAATTCAGTCAGGGGAGAGGGACCAAATGATCTGTTTAAATTCAGTCAGGGGAGAGGGACCAAACGATATGTTTAAATTCAGTCAGGGAAGAGGGGACCAAATGATCTGTTTAAATTCAGTCAGGGGAGAGGGACCAAATGATCTGTTTAAATTCAGTCAGGGGAGAGGGACCAAACGATATGTTTAAATTCAGTCAGGGAAGAGGGGACCAAATGATCTGTTTAAATTCAGTCAGGGGAGAGGGGACCAAATTATCTGTTTAAATTCAGTCAGGGGAGAGGGACCAAATGATCTGTTTAAATTCAGTCAGGGGAGAGGGGACTAAATGATCTGTTTAAATTCAGTCAGGGGAATGTCTTCACTCCAGCAGAACCAATAAAAACCAATAACCCAACAGGTCACTGCAGATATCACCCGGGATAATATCACCCGGGATAAACTAACAAGCATCACTGTGGTCTGCAGAGCAAACAGCTTCCATGACAACAGGTGATGATGATGATGATGATGTCATAATGGTTGTGGATACAGTGAGTAGAACACGTACACAGGCTTAATGAGATGCGTTGATCGTTAGACAGTTACACACACACAGTGGGAGACATATGCTGCTCGTTACTGTATAAACTGATTGTAGTGGAGGAAGACAGGGACTTGTAAAGGCCACCCTTTCTCAGGCCAGACAATACATCCTGTATAACCTGACAGAATGGGATAATGCATAGGATGTCAGCTGGGTGATTATCACATAGCTCGACCTCTACGGTATGTACATGATAGACATACAGGGATAATATGACAAAAAGGACCATTTGTTAGGTGGAAGATGACTTGACTACATAGACCAATATGGACACACTGTAAAACAACATACAGTATGTTGGGACAGGTACTGCTATAACAGGGAATGATGCTCTAGTGTGTTGGGACAGGTACTGCTATAACAGGGAATGATGCTCTAGTGTGTTGGGACAGATACTGCTATAACAGGGAATGATGCTCTAGTGTGTTGGGACAGATACTGCTATAACAGGGAATGATGCTCTAGTGTGTTGGGACAGGTACTGCTATAACAGGGAATGATGCTCTAGTGTGTTGGGACAGATACTGCTATAACAGGGAATGATGCTCTAGTGTGTTGGGACAGATACTGCTATAACAGGGAATGATGCTCTAGTGTGTTGGGACAGATACTGCTATAACAGGAAATGATGCTCTAGTGTGTTGGGACAGGTACTGCTATAACAGGGAATGATGTTCTAGTGTGTTGGGACAGATACTGCTATAACAGGGAATGATGCTCTAGTGTGTTGGGACAGGTACTACTATAACAGGGAATGATGCTCTAGTGTGTTGGGACAGGTACTGCTATAACAGGGAATGATGCTCTAGTGTGTTGGGACAGATACTGCTATAACAGGGAATGATGCTCTAGTGTGTTGGGACAGATACTGCTATAACAGGGAATGATGCTCTAGTGTGTTGGGACAGATACTGCTATAACAGGGAATGATGCTCTAGTGTGTTGGGACAGGTACTGCTATAACAGGGAATGATGCTCTAGCGTGTTGGGACAGATACTGCTACAACAGGGAATGATGCTCTGGTCCGCAGGCCTGGGCAACTCCAGTCCCCGGGGACATGATTGGTGTAACACTTTTCCCATATTGCTAGCAAACACAACTGATTTAAACGAATTACATTCTAAACTGAAGATCAGGATGAGTTGATTATTGGAGTCAGGCGTGTTAGCGGGGACAAAGTGTGACACCAATCAGGACTGGAGTTTCCCAGGCCTGCGTGTGTTAACCTCCATGCCAGTAGAGGGCAGAGTTGAGTAGGTGTTACCTGGATAAACCCTGGGGACAATGAGGCCAAGCTGTAAGTCAGAGTGACCTGTTCATGTTCTACTGGTCAACGTCTTCAAACGTGTCAACATCCAGAACAGTAGAAACAGTAAACCTAGATCTGCCACCTAAATGATGAAATGTACTGAAATGTACCTGAGGGTAACTCAATGATGAGATGTACTGAAATGTACCTGAGGGTAACTCAATGATGAGATGTACTGAAATGTACCTGAGGGTAACTCAATGATGAGATGTACTGAAATGTACCTGAGGGTAACTCAATGATGAGATGTACTGAAATGTACCTGAGGGTAACTCAATGATGAGATGTACTGAAATGTACCCGAGGGTAACTCAATGATGAGATGTACTGAAATGTACCTGAGGGTAACTCAATGATGAGATGTACTGAAATGTACCTGAGGGTAACTCAATGATGAGATGTACCGAAATGTACCCGAGGGTAACTCAATGATGAGATGTACTGAAATGTACCTGAGGGTAACTCAATGATGAGATGTACTGAAATGTACCTGAGGGTAACTCAATGATGAGATGTACTGAAATGTACCTGAGGGTAACTCAATGATGAGATGTACCGAAATGTACCCGAGGGTAACTCAATGATGAGATGTACTGAAATGTACCTGAGGGTAACTCAATGATGAGATGTACTGAAATGTACCTGAGGGTAACTCAATGATGAGATGTACTGAAATGTACCTGAGGGTAACTCAATGATGAGATGTACTGAAATGTACCTGAGGGTAACTCAATGATGAAATGTCCTGAAATGTACCTGAGGGTAACTCAATGATGAAATGTACTGAAATGTACCTGAGCGTAACTCAATGATGAAATGTACTGAAACGTACCTGAGGGTAACTCAATGATGAAATGTACTGAAATGTACCTGAGGGTAACTCAATGATGAGATGTACTGAAATGTACCTGAGGGTAACTCAATGATGAGATGTACTGAAATGTACCTGAGGGTAACTCAATGATGAGATGTACCGAAATGTACCCGAGGGTAACTCAATGATGAGATGTACTGAAATGTACCTGAGGGTAACTCAATGATGAGATGTACTGAAATGTACCTGAGGGTAACTCAATGATGAGATGTACTGAAATGTACCTGAGGGTAACTCAATGATGAGATGTACTGAAATGTACCTGAGGGTAACTCAATGATGAAATGTCCTGAAAATTACCTGAGGGTAACTCAATGATGAAATGTACTGAAATGTACCTGAGCGTAACTCAATGATGAAATGTACTGAAACGTACCTGAGGGTAACTCAATGATGAAATGTACTGAAATGTACCTGAGGGTAACTTTAAACACTTCACTGAATGATGAGATGTGTTCATAGTGTGAAAGCCAAGCTAACAGAGGAGAGGCTGGAAGCCCAGGTCAAACCAAGCTAACAGAGGAGAGGCTGGAGGCCCAGGTCAAACCAAGCTAACAGAGGAGAGGCTGGAAGCCCAGGTCAAACCAAGCTAACAGAGGAGAGACTGGAGGCCCAGGTCAAACCAAGCTAACAGAGGAGAGGCTAAAGGCCCAGGTCAAACCAAGCTAACAGAGGAGAGGCTGGAGGCACAGGTCAAACCAAGCTAACAGAGGAGAGGCTGGAGGCCCAGGTCAAACCAAGCTAACAGATGAGAGGCTGGAGGCCCAGGTCAAACCAAGCTAACAGAGGAGAGGCTGGAGCCCCAGGTCAAACCAAGCTAACAAAGGAGAGGCTGGAGGCCCAGGTCAAACCAAGCTAACAGAGGAGAGGCTGGAGGCCCAGGTCAAACCAAGCTAACAGAGGAGAGACTGGAGGCCCAGGTCAAACCAAGCTAACAGAGGAGAGGCTGGAGGCCCAGGTCAAACCAAGCTAACAAAGGAGAGGCTGGAGGCCCAGGTCAAACCAAGCTAACAGAGGAGAGGCTGGAGCCCCAGGTCACACCAAGCTAACAGAGGAGAGGCTGGAGGCCCAGGTCAAACCAAGCTAACAGAGGAGAGGCTGAAGCCCCAGGTCAAACCAAGCTAACAGAGGAAAGGCTGGAGGCCCAGGTCAAACCAAGCTAACAGAGGAGAGGCTGGAGGCCCAGGTCAAACCAAGCTAACAGAGGAGAGGCTGGAGGCCCAGGTCAAACCAAGCTAACAGAGGAGAGGCTGGAGGCCCAGGTCAAACCAAGCTAACAGAGGAGAGGCTGGAGCCCCAGGTCAAACCAAGCTAACAGAGGAGAGGCTGAAGCCCCAGGTCAAACCAAGCTAACAGAGGAGAGGCTGGAGGCCCAGGTCAAACCAAGCTAACAGAGGAGAGGCTGGAGGCTCAGGTCAAACCAAGCTAACAGAGGAGATGCTGGAGGCCCAGGTCAAACCAAGCTAACAGAGGAGAGGCTGGAGCCCCAGGTCAAACCAAGCTAACAAAGGAGAGGCTGGAGGCCCAGGTCAAACCAAGCTAACAAAGGAGAGGCTGGAGGCCCAGGTCAAACCAAGCTAACAGAGGAGAGGCTGGAGGCCCAGGTCAAACCAAGCTAACAGAGGAGAGGCTGGAGGCCCAGGTCAAACCAAGCTAACAGAGGAGAGACTGGAGGCCCAGGTCAAACCAAGCTAACAGAGGAGAGGCTGTGGAGCCCCAGGTCAAACCAAGCTAACAGAGGAGAGGCTGTGGAGCCCCAGGTCAAACCAAGCTAACAGAGGAGAGGCTGGAGGCCCAGGTCAAACCAAGCTAACAGAGGAGAGGCTGGAGGCCCAGGTCAAACCAAGCTAACAGAGGAGAGGCTGGAGGCCCAGGTCACACCAAGCTAACAGAGAGGCTGGAGCTCCAGGTCAAACCAAGCTAACAGAGAGGCTGAAGCCACGGTGGCCGTGGCAGCTGACTGCTGTTAAAATAAATGACTCATACATCAAATTACAGACGTCAGAAAGAGACAGCAGCAGATTACACGACATCTGGGAAATCAGACATCTACAAGCAGACATCTACAATCCTCTCTGTCACCAGTCATAGAAAAAGGACTGCAGAGAATACAAAACATATACTTTATTCTATAATTCACCATAATGCTGACAACAAGGCCAATAGGAAACATTTAGTTACAGTTCGCTTAGCTCTGTTCTCGCCTGGTCCCAGATCTGTTGTAGACTGGTCCCAGATCTGTTCTAGTCTGGTCCCAGATCTGTTGTAGACTGGTCCCAGATCTGTTCTAGTCTGGTCCCAGATCTGTTCTAGCCTGGTCCCAGATCTGTTCTAGACTGGTCCCAGATCTGCTCTAGACTGGTCCCAGCTGTGTTGTAGCCTGGTCCCAGATATGTTGTAGACTGGACCCAGATCTGTTGTAGACTGGTCCCAGATCTGTTCTAGACTGGTCCCAGGTCTGCTGTAGACTGGTCCCAGATCTGTTATAGCCTGGTCCCAGATCTGTTCTAGCCTAGTCCCAGATATGTTGTAGACTGGTCCCAGATCTGTTCTAGACTTGTCCCAGGTCTGTTGTAGACTGGTCCCAGATCTGCTGTAGACTGGCCACATATCTGTTGTAGCCTGGTCCCATATCTGCTGTAGACTGGCCCCATAGCTGCTGTAGACTGGTCCCAGGTCTGTTGTAGACTGGCCCCATATCTGTTGTAGCCTGGTCCCAGGTCTGTTGTAGACTGGTCCCAGATCTGTTATAGCCTGGTCCCAGATCTGTTATAGCCTGGTCCCATATCTGCTGTAGACTGGTCCCAGGTCTGTTATAGCCTGGTCCCAGATCTGTTTTCTTTGTGTTTATTTACCCCTTTTCTCCAATTGGTAGTTACAGTCTTGTCTCATCGCTGCAATTCCCATAGGGACCCGGGAGAGGCGAAGTTCGAGAGCTGTGCTTCCTCCGAAACACGACCCAACCAAGCCACACTGCTTCTTGACACAATGCCCACTTAACCCGGAAGCCAGCCGCACCAATGACTAACTGGCAACAAGTCATGATTACTTCCTGTACAAAACCACATGGGTAAAACAGGGACAATGACAGGACATTAGCTCAAGCACTCAGCAGCAGCAACTGGTGAAAGGAACTACCCTTGGCTGTCGCTGTCTAACAGATTCTGTTACAGTCGTTTTAACATTAGTCTGTGATGATGTTGGAGGCTCTTTTACAAAGACAGTGACAATAAGGAAGTGCATAGGAGATGTTATTCCCACTGTAACTCCACCAGGGACTGTACACAGTGTGACTGCAATAGGACTCCACCAGGGACTGTACACAGTGTGACTGCAATAGGACTCCAACAGGGACTGTACACAGTGTGACTGCAATAGGACTCCACCAGGGACTGTACACAGTGTGACTGCAATAGGACTCCACCAGGGACTGTACACAGTGTGACTGCAATAGGACTCCACCAGGGACTGTACACAGTGTGACTGCAATAGGACTCCACCAGGGACTGTACACAGTGTGACTGCAATAGGACTCCACCAGGGACTGTACACAGTGTGACTGCAATAGGACTCCACCAGGGACTGTACACAGTGTGACTGCAATAGGACTCCACCAGGGACTGTACACAGTGTGACTGCAATAGGACTCCAACAGGGACTGTACACAGTGTGACTGCAATAGGACTCCACCAGGGACTGTACACAGTGTGACTGCAATAGGACTCCAACAGGGACTGTACACAGTGTGACTGCAATAGGACTCCACCAGGGACTGTACACAGTGTGACTGCAATAGGACTCCACCAGGGACTGTACACAGTGTGACTGCAATAGGACTCCACCAGGGACTGTACACAGTGTGACTGCAATAGGATGCTAACAGGGACTGTACACAGTGTGACTGCAATAGGACTCCACCAGGGACTGTACACAGTGTGACTGCAATAGGACTCCACCAGGGACTGTACACAGTGTGACTGCAATAGGACTCCACCAGGGACTGTACACAGTGTGACTGCAATAGGACTCCACCAGGGACTGTACACAGTGTGACTGCAATAGGACTCCACCAGGGACTGTACACAGTGTGACTGCAATAGGACTCCAACAGGGACTGTACACAGTGTGACTGCAATAGGATTCCACCAGGGACTGGACACAGTGTGACTGCAATAGGACTCCACCAGGGACTGTACACAGTGTGACTGCAATAGGACTCCACCAGGGACTGTACACAGTGTGACTGCAATAGGACTCCACCAGGGACTGTACACAGTGTGACTGCAATAGGACTCCACCAGGGACTGTACACAGTGTGACTGCAATAGGACTCCACCAGGGACTGTACACAGTGTGACTGCAATAGGACTACACCAGGGACTGTACACAGTGTGACTGCAATAGGACTCCACCAGGGACTGTACACAGTGTGACTGCAATAGGACTCCACCAGGGACTGTACACAGTGTGACTGCAATAGGACTCCACCAGGGACTGTACACAGTGTGACTGCAATAGGACTCCACCAGGGACTGTACACAGTGTGACTGCAATAGGACTCCACCAGGGACTGTACACAGTGTGACTGCAATAGGACTCCACCAGGGACTGTACACAGTGTGACTGCAATAGGACTCCACCAGGGACTGTACACAGTGTGACTGCAATAGGACTCCACCAGGGACTGTACACAGTGTGACTGCAATAGGACTCCACCAGGGACTGGACACAGTGTGACTGCAATAGGACTCCACCAGGGACTGTACACAGTGTGACTGCAATAAGACTCCACCAGGGACTGTACACAGTGTGACTGCAATAGGACTCCACCAGGGACTGTACACAGTGTGACTGCAATAGGACTCCACTAGGGACTGTACACAGTGTGACTGCAATAGGACTCCACCAGGGACTGTACACAGTGTGACTGCAATAGGATTCCACCAGGGACTGTACACAGTGTGACTGCAATAGGACTCCACCAGGGACTGTACACAGTGTGACTGCAATAGGACTCCCCCAGGGACTGTACACAGTGTGACTGCAATAGGACTCCACTAGGGACTGTACACAGTGTGACTGCAATAGGACTCCACCAGGGACTGGACACAGTGTGACTGCAATAGGACTCCACCAGGGACTGTACACAGTGTGACTGCAATAGGACTCCACCAGGGACTGTACACAGTGTGACTGCAATAGGACTCCAACAGGGACTGTACACAGTGTGACTGCAATAGGACTCCACCAGGGACTGTACACAGTGTGACTGCAATAGGACTCCACCAGGGACTGTACACAGTGTGACTGCAATAGGACTCCACCAGGGACTGTACACAGTGTGACTGCAATAGGACTCCACCAGGGACTGGACACAGTGTGACTGCAATAGGACTCCACCAGGGACTGGACACAGTGTGACTGCAATAGGACTCCACCAGGGACTGTACACAGTGTGACTGCAATAGGACTCCACCAGGGACTGTACACAGTGTGACTGCAATAGGACTCCAACAGGGACTGGACACAGTGTGACTGCAATAGGACTCCACCAGGGACTGTACACAGTGTGACTGCAATAGGACTCCACCAGGGACTGTACACAGTGTGACTGCAATAGGACTCCACCAGGGACTGTACACAGTGTGACTGCAATAGGACTCCACCAGGGACTGGACACAGTGTGACTGCAATAGGACTCCACCAGGGACTGGACACAGTGTGACTGCAATAGGACTCCACCAGGGACTGTACACAGTGTGACTGCAATAGGACTCCACCAGGGACTGGACACAGTGTGACTGCAATAGGACTCCACCAGGGACTGGACACAGTGTGACTGCAATAGGACTCCACCAGGGACTGTACACAGTGTGACTGCAATAGGACTCCAACAGGGACTGTACACAGTGTGACTGCAATAGGACTCCACCAGGGACTGTACACAGTGTGACTGCAATAGGACTCCAACAGGGACTGTACACAGTGTGACTGCAATAGGACTCCACCAGGGACTGTACACAGTGTGACTGCAATAGGACTCCAACAGGGACTGTACACAGTGTGACTGCAATAGGACTCCACCAGGGACTGTACACAGTGTGACTGCAATAGGAGTCCACCAGGGACTGTACACAGTGTGACTGCAATAGGACTCCACTAGGGACTGTACACAGTGTGACTGCAATAGGATGCTAACAGGGACTGTACACAGTGTGACTGCAATAGGACTCCACTAGGGACTGTACACAGTGTGACTGCAATAGGACTCCACCAGGGACTGGACACAGTGTGACTGCAATAGGACTCCACCAGGGACTGGACACAGTGTGACTGCAATAGGACTCCACCAGGGACTGGACACAGTGTGACTGCAATAGGACTCCAACAGGGACTGTACACAGTGTGACTGCAATAGGACTCCACTAGGGACTGTACACAGTGTGACTGCAATAGGACTCCACCAGGGACTGGACACAGTGTGACTGCAATAGGACTCCACCAGGGACTGTACACAGTGTGACTGAAATAGGACTCCACCAGGGACTGTATCAGCCCAAACAGACGATTGGTTTGATTGGCCTTTTCTTACCCGAGTCCAGCCAGGTCCGACACAAGGTTCCCCAGGGCAGCAGCTGCAGAGAGAGAAGAGAGGGAGGTCATGGTTCTGCCTGGGTGAAGGACTGGTTGATGACGTCAGAGGTTAAAGATCCATTAAAACACAAAACCCGGTGTAAAGTTGGGAGTTTAATTGTCGTACATGGAGTTATTTCTCCCTATGCTCCTGGAACAACACAAGGTGTGTGAACCAACCAATCCTCTATTCACACCTGACTGATTGTTAGAGAACTGGGTGTTTCGTAAGAGGTCAGTCATATGACTCATCATTAGACAGCAGGCTGTGTCTCTGACTCATCATTAGACAGCAGGCTGTGTCTCTGACTCATCATTAGACAGCAGGCTGTGTCTCTGACTCATCATTAGACAGCAGGCTGTGTCTCTGACTCATCATTAGACAGCAGGCTGTGTCTCTGACTCATCATCAGACAGCAGGCTGTGTCTCTGACTCCTCATTAGACAGCAGGCTGTGTCTCTGACTCCTCATTAGACAGCAGGCTGTGTCTCTGACTCATCATTAGACTCTGACTCATCATCAGACAGCAGGCTGTGTCTCTGACTCATCATTAGACAGCAGGCTGTGTCTCTGACTCATCATTAGACAGCAGGCTGTGTCTCTGACTCATCATTAGACAGCAGGCTGTGTCTCTGACTCATCATTAGACAGCAGGCTGTGTCTCTGACTCATCATTAGACAGCAGGCTGTGTCTCTGACTCATCATTAGACAGCAGGCTGTGTCTCTGACTCATCATTAGACAGCAGGCTGTGTCTCTGACTCATCATTAGACAGCAGGATGTGTCTCTGACTCATCATTAGACAGCAGGATGTGTCTCTGACTCATCATTAGACAGCAGGCTGTGTCTCTGACTCATCATTAGACAGCAGGCTGTGTCTCTGACTCATCATTAGACAGCAGGATGTGTCTCTGACTCATCATTAGACAGCAGGATGTGTCTCTGACTCATCATTAGACAGCAGGCTGTGTCTCTGACTCATCATTAGACAGCAGGCTGTGTCTCTGACTCATCATTAGACAGCAGGATGTGTCTCTGACTCATCATTAGACAGCAGGATGTGTCTCTGACTCATCATTAGACAGCAGGCTGTGTCTCTGACTCATCATTAGACAGCAGGCTGTGTCTCTGACTCATCATTAGACAGCAGGCTGTGTCTCTGACTCATCATTAGACAGCAGGCTGTGTCTCTGACTCATCATTAGACAGCAGGCTGTGTCTCTGACTCATCATTAGACAGCAGGCTGTGCCTCTGACTCATCATTAGACAGCAGGCTGTGTCTCTGACTCATCATTAGACAGCAGGCTGTGTCTCTGACTCATCATTAGACAGCAGGCTGTGTCTCTGACTCATCATTAGACAGCAGGCTGTGCCTCTGACTCATCATTAGACAGCAGGCTGTGCCTCTGACTCATCATTAGACAGCAGGCTGTGTCTCTGACTCATCATTAGACAGCAGGCTGTGTCTCTGACTCATCATTAGACAGCAGGATGTGTCTCTGACTCATCATTAGACAGCAGGATGTGTCTCTGACTCATCATTAGACAGAATGCACCTGAGCTAATAGAGAGAAAATCATGGTAAATGAGGTGCGACAGAGATAAATGTGAATTACCGTACAGCTGGTTTGTTAATGGATTTCATCTGCTCTTTCTGCTAGTTTGATGCTGAAAACAGTTTATGCACACTTCTGTCTCTCCAGAGACTGAGAGAGGCAGAATCCTGATCATGGCCCACAGGACTGATGTGTTTTACTGTGACTGACGGTGATGTGTTTTACTGTGACTGACGGTCTGAAACAATCATTGATCTGAATGTCATGGCAACGCAGGGTGGTTCAGGAGTCATGTAGGCTGTGAGGGACAGGGGTCTGTTTAACGTTAACATATTCCCATGTTAACACATTGCTCTATGTATTTCTACACCAAACACAAAATAATCCCTGAATGTCACATTAGAACGGCCCATAACAAAATTACTGTGTTGAAGATTAAGAACCAACAAAGGATCTAGAACCTAAAAGGTTTCTTTGGCTGTCCCCATAGGAGAACCCTTTGAAGAACCTTTTTTTGGTTCCAGGCAGAACCCTTTTGGTTCCAGGTAGAACCCTTTTGGTTCCAGGCAGAACCCTTTTGGTTCCAGGTAGAAATGTTTTGAGTTCCATCCCTTTATACAGAAGGTTCTATATGGAACCCAAAATAGTTCTATGTGGAACCAGGTTTCTACCGGTAACCAAACATGGTTCTCCTATGGGGACAGCCGAAGAACAGATTTTGGAACCCTTTTTTATCAGAGTGCAGTTACAGTAGTCTGAATCTAAAAACTAAATTGTGAAGATAGTGAATCTTTATTAGAGGAGAGAGAGAGCAGGACCAATTTAATTACAACTGTTTCAAGGTCAGCTGTCCGTAACTTATTTCAGCCCCAGGGTTCTGTCCCAAATGGCACCCTATTCCCTGTATAGTGCACCACTTATAACCAGGGCCCATAGGGTAGTTACATATAACCAGGGCCCATAGGGTAGTTACATATAACCAGGGCCCATAGGGTAGTTACATATAACCAGGGCCCATAGGGTAGTTACTTATAACCAGGGCCCATAGGGTAGTGCACTACATAAGGAATAGGGTTCTATTTGGAATGCAAGGCTGTAGCAGTACTGTAGCAGGGCTTCTGCAGGTTTTAGGCAGCCATCCAAAGAGAGAAGGAGAGAATGTGTACTAGACATATTTAACAAGATCAGAGTCTAATAAAAGTCCAAAACAACATCCATCATATTGAACAATTTGATAGTGAGAAGTACAATAGGCTACATGACCAGCTGGAGTTTAAATATAAATCCTTCAACTTCAGGTTGGATTTGACTGATAATTCCATTCCATGTGTCAATTAAAGCTGCAGACATGATTTATAATCCAATGTAGAATCCCCTGTGGACACTCAGAACTCCCAGAATCCCCTGTGGACACTCAGCACTCCCAGAATCCCCTGTGGACACTCAGCACTCCCAGAATCCCCTGTGGACACTCAGCACTCCCAGAATCCCCTGTGGACACTCAGCACTCCCAGAATCCCCTGTGGACACTCAGCACTCCCAGAATCCCCTGTGGACACTCAGCACTCCCAGAATCCCCTGTGGACACTCAGCACTCCCAGAATCCCCTGTGGACACTCAGCACTCCCAGAATCCCCTGTGGACACTCAGCACTCCCAGAATCCCCTGTGGACACTCAGCACTCCCAGAATCCCCTGTGGACACTCAGCACTCCCAGAATCCCCTGTGGACACTCAGCACTCCCAGAATCCCCTGTGGACACTCAGCACTCCCAGAATCCCCTGTGGACACTCAGCACTCCCAGAATCCCCTGTGGACACTCAGCACTCCCAGAATCCCCTGTGGACACTCAGCACTCCCAGAATCCCCTGTGGACACTCAGCACTCCCAGAATCCCCTGTGGACACTCAGCACTCCCAGAATCCCCTGTGGACACTCAGAACTCCCCAGAAATCTTACTTTATCATTTAGTTTCTCTGGTGTAGTTTTTGTACGGTATGTTCAGTACCGTTAAAACTCTCTTAGATGTTTGTCTAACTGTTTGAAACACAGCAGTGAGAAAATACGATTACAGACAGAGATATTCTCCTCCTTTATCCCCTCTGGTACTTTCATAACAGTGGGTGAAGAAACACTGTGTTCAAAGTGAAATTCGATCAAAAGTTGTTCTCTCTCCTTCTTTCCTTCTCTCCTCCTCAGATCAGCTGACACGTAGAGCTCTGGGTCCAGCCTGCTGTTAGTTACAGTAGAGCTCTGGGTCCAGCCTGCTGTTAGTTACAGTAGAGCTCTGGGTCCAGCCTGCTGTTAGTTATAGTAGAGCTCTGGGTCCAGCCTGCTGTTAGTTATAGTAGAGCTCTGGGTCCAGCCTGCTGTTAGTTACAGTAGAGCTCTGGGTCCAGCCTGCTGTTAGTTATAGTAGAGCTCTGGGTCCAGCCTGCTGTTAGTTATAGTAGAGCTCTGGGTCCAGCCTGCTGTTAGTTACAGTAGAGCTCTGGGTCCAGCCTGCTGTTAGTTACAGTAGAGCTCTGGGTCCAGCCTGCTGTTAGTTATAGTAGAGCTCTGGGTCCAGCCTGCTGTTAGTTATAGTAGAGCTCTGGGTCCAGCCTGCTGTTAGTTATAGTAGAGCTCTGGGTCCAGCCTGCTGTTAGTTACAGTAGAGCTCTGGGTCCAGCCTGCTGTTAGTTACAGTAGAGCTCTGGGTCCAGCCTGCTGTTAGATATAGTAGAGCTCTGGGTCCAGCCTGATGTTAGTTATAGTAGAGCTCTGGGTCCAGCCTGCTGTTAGTTATAGTAGAGCTCTGGGTCCAGCCTGCTGTTAGTTATAGTAGAGCTCTGGGTCCAGCCTGCTGTTAGTTACAGTAGAGCTCTGGGTCCAGCCTGCTGTTAGTTATAGTAGAGCTCTGGGTCCAGCCTGCTGTTAGTTATAGTAGAGCTCTGGGTCCAGCCTGCTGTTAGTTACAGTAGAGCTCTGGGTCCAGCCTGCTGTTAGTTACAGTAGATCTCTGGGTCCAGCCTGCTGTTAGTTATAGTAGAGCTCTGGGTCCAGCCTGCTGTTAGTTATAGTAGAGCTCTGTGTCCAGCCTGCTGTTAGTTATAGTAGAGCTCTGGGTCCAGCCTGCTGTTAGTTATAGTAGAGCTCTGGGTCCAGCCTGCTGTTAGTTATAGTAGAGCTCTGGGTCCAGCCTGCTGTTAGTTATAGTAGAGCTCTGGGTCCAGCCTGCTGTTAGTTATAGTGGAGCTCTGGGTCCAGTCTGCTGTTAGTTACAGTAGAGCTCTGGGTCCAGCCTGCTGTTAGTTATAGTAGAGCTCTGGGTCCAGCCTGCTGTTAGTTATAGTAGAGCTCTGGGTCCAGCCTGCTGTTAGTTATAGTAGAGCTCTGGGTCCAGCCTGCTGTTAGTTATAGTAGAGCTCTGGGTCCAGCCTGCTGTTAGTTATAGTAGAGCTCTGGGTCCAGCCTGCTGTTAGTTATAGTAGAGCTCTGGGTCCAGCCTGCTGTTAGTTATAGTAGAGCTCTGGGTCCAGCCTGCTGTTAGTTATAGTAGAGCTCTGGGTCCAGCCTGCTGTTAGTTACAGTAGAGCTCTGGGTCCAGCCTGCTGTTAGTTATAGTAGAGCTCTGGGTCCAGCCTGCTGTTAGTTACAGTAGAGCTCTGGGTCCAGCCTGCTGTTAGTTATAGTAGAGCTCTGGGTCCAGCCTGCTGTTAGTTACAGTAGAGCTCTGGGTCCAGCCTGCTGTTAGTTATAGTAGAGCTCTGGGTCCAGCCTGCTGTTAGTTACAGTAGAGCTCTGGGTCCAGCCAGCTGTTAGTTATAGTAGAGCTCTGGGTCCAGCCTGCTGTTAGTTATAGTAGAGCTCTGGGTCCAGCCTGCTGTTAGTTATAGTAGAGCTCTGGGTCCAGCCTGCTGTTAGTTATAGTAGAGCTCTGGGTCCAGCCTGCTGTTAGTTATAGTAGAGCTCTGGGTCCAGCCTGCTGTTAGTTATAGTAGAGCTCTGGGTCCAGCCTGCTGTTAGTTATAGTAGAGCTCTGGGTCCAGCCTGCTGTTAGTTATAGTAGAGCTATGGGTCCAGCCTGCTGTTAGTTATAGTAGAGCTCTGGGTCCAGCCTGCTGTTAGTTACAGTAGAGCTCTGGGTCCAGAACATCATGTCTTTCTACTGTTCCCTGAAATAGCCCTGCAGTATCTCAGTGAGAGGCTTCACAGTCTATTATACAGCAGAGCTATATGACCAGCAGACACAACTCCACATGCAACACTATACTGTATCTGAATTCATTTCCTCCACATGGATCACTATACTGTATCTGAATTCATTTATTCCACATGGAATACTATACTGTATCAGAATTCATTTATTCCACATGGAATACTATACTGTATCTGAATTCATTTATTCCACATGGAATACTATACTGTATCTGAATTAATTTACTCCACATGGAATACTATACTGTATCTGAATTAATTTACTCCACATGGAATACTATACTGTATCTGAATTAATTTATTCCACATGGAATACTATACTGGATCGGAATTCATTTCCTCCACATGGAATACTATACTGTATCTGAATTAATTTACTCCACATGGAATACTATACTGTATCTGAATTAATTTACTCCACATGGAATACTATACTGTATCTGAATTCATTTACTCCACATGGAATACTTTACTGGATCTGAACTAATTTGAACTGTGGTCAAAAATAGTAAAGGACCCAGTGAAATGCCAATGTCCTGTAACTGTTACCATACCTACATGTATAGTCACTTTAACCATACCTACATGTACATACTACCTGAATCAGCCTGACTAACCGGTGCTCCCTCACAGTGGCTAACCGGGCTATCTGCATTGTGCCCCAACACCTGCCAACCCCTCTTTTACGCTACTGCTACTCTCTCTCTGTTCATCATATCTGCATAGTCACTTTAACCATACATTCATGTACATACTACCTCAATCAGCCTGACTAACCGGTGTCTGTATGTAGCCTCGCTACTATTATAGCCTCGCTACTGTATATAGCCTGTCTTTTTACTGTTGTTTTATTTCTTTACCTACCTATTGTTCACCTAATACCTTTTTTGCACTATTGGTTAGAGCCTGTAAGTAAGCATTTCACTGTAAGGTCTACACCTGTTGTATTCGGCGCACGTGACAAATAAACTTTGATTTGTTAACCATAATCAAGAGAACAAAAGGTTTCCTGCTCAGATGAATTTATCTAAGGGGAAAAAGAAGATTGAGAGAATACCTAACAGAAAACAATCACAATACGTATGTTGTTGTCCCATAGAATAGACCAGCCATAGGGGATTCAATATGTTGTTGTCCCATAGTATAGACCAGCCATAGAGGATTCAATATGTTGTTGTCCCATAGTATAGACCAGCCATAGAGGATTCAATATGTTGTTGTCCCATAGTATAGACCAGCCATAGAGGACTCAATATGTTGTTGTCCCATAGTATAGACCAGCCATAGAGGACTCAATATGTTGTTGTCCCATAGTATAGACCAGCCATAGAGGACTCAATATGTTGTTGTCCCATAGTATAGACCAGCCATAGAGGACTCAATATGTTGTTGTCCCATAGTATAGACCAGCCATAGAGGATTCAATATGTTGTTGTCCCATAGTATAGACCAGCCATAGGGGACTCAATATGTTGTTGTCCCATAGTATAGACCAGCCATAGAGGACTCAATATGTTGTTGTCCCATAGTATAGACCAGCCATAGAGGATGCTGCAGACCTCATCTACCCCAGGATTCAATATGTTGTTGTCCCATAGAATAGACCAGCCATAGGTGATGCTGCAGACCTCAACTACCCCAGGATTCAATAGACTGACTCTGACAGACGTTTCCAGTTTCCACAGATCCAATAGCTTCGTTTGCTGCTGGTACCCATCCCAAATTCCATCAGGGCTCACAAATGGGAAGAGATTGAAGAAATCCGCTGACAGAGCAGTGTGTGTGTGTGTGTGTGTGTGTGTGTGTGTGTGTGTGTGTGTGTGTGTGTGTGTGTGTGTGTGTGTGTGTGTATGTGTGTGTGTTTCCTCAGATAGTCTCATGGTCTTCATATTACAGGTTCTGCAGCAAACAGTTTATATGGTGCTGATATCTGGTTCAATAACAGTTGGTGGTTCTCCTCTCCTCTCCTCTCCTCTCCTCTCCTCTCCTCTCCTCTCCTCTCCTCTCCTCTCCTCTCCCCTCCCCTCCCCTCCCCTCCTTTCCTCTCCTCTCCTCCCATCTCCCCTTACCTCAACCCCCCTCCTCTCCTCCCCTCTCCCCTCCTCCGCTCACCAAGTCCAGAGAAAGGGATGGGAGAGGGACACAGAATAAAATAGATAATTTTATCATTATATTCTGTATATCTCTATGGAGAGTGAATTATCCCCATCCTCCAACTGACAACCTTTAACTCCTTTGTTAAAGTCTCAGTTATCTCTGATATGTTCTCCTCTGCTAATCTCTCATTTATCTCTGATATGTTCTCCTCTGTTAAAGTCTCATTTATCTCTGATATGTTCTTCTCTGTTAAAGTCTCATTTATCTCTGATGTGTTCTCCTCTGTTAATCTCTCATTTATCTCTGATATGTTCTCCTCTGTTAAACTCTAATTTATCTCTATGTTCTCCTCTGTTAAAGTCTCAGTTATCTCTGATATGTTCTCCCCTGCTAAAGTCTAATTTATCTCTGATATGTTCTCCTCTGTTAAAGTCTAATTTATCTCTGATATGTTCTCCTCTGTTACAGTCTCAGTTATCTCTGATATGTTCTCCTCTGTTAAAGTCTCATTTATCTCTGATGTGTTCTCCTCTGTTAAAGTCTCAGTTATCTCTGATATGTTCTCCTCTGTTAATCTCTCATTTATCTCTGATATGTTCTCCTCTGTTAAAGTCTCATTTATCTCTGATGTGTTCTTCTCTGTTAAAGTCTCATTTATCTCTGATGTGTTCTCCTCTGTTAAAGTCTCATTTATCTCTGATATGTTCTCCTCTGTTAAAGTCTCATTTATCTCTGATGTGTTCTCCTCTGTTAAACTCTAATTTATCTCTGATATGTTCTCCTCTGTTAAACTCTAATTTATCTCTGATATGTTCTCCTCTGTTAAAGTCTCAGTTATCTCTGATATGTTCTCCTCTGTTAAAGTCTCATTTATCTCTGATGTGTTCTCCTCTGTTAAAGTCTCAGTTATCTCTGATATGTTCTCCTCTGTTACAGTCTCAGTTATCTGTGATATGTTCTCCTCTGTTAAACTCTAATTTATCTCTGATATGTTCTCCTCTGTTAAAGTCTCAGTTATCTCTGATATGTTCTCCTCTGTTACAGGCTGACGCCTCATTAATCTCTGATGTAGTATGACAGTTATGGTATGTTATATGTTATATGATGGTACGGTAGCTAGCTAGGCTATGGATGAGTCCCAAATGGTACCCTATTCCCTATATAGTGCACTACCCTACGGGCCCTGGTCAAAAGCAGTGCACTACCCTACGGGCCCTGGTCAAAAGCAGTGCACTACCCTATGGGCCCTGGTCAAAAGCAGTGCACTACTGTCTAGGGAACAGAGTGCCATTTGAGATGCACGGCCTCTCTGTCGTTTGGTTTCAAGAAGGCTGAATCATCCTGTTAAAATGGAAATGATCCCCTCTTGTCCTACAGTGAATGGCTAGGATATCGCTGTAGTCATTCAGACGACTGACGAGGAATATTACCATACACATGAATAATCATCATCAGCTATCTGTCCCTCTCTTCAGTGTCTGACAGTTAGCCAGACCAGGGGACAACTCATCATCAGCTATCTGTCCCTCTCTTCAGTGTCTGACAGTTAGCCAGACCAGGGGACAACTCATCATCAGCTATCTGTCCCTCTCTTCAGTTTCTGACAGTTAGCCAGACCAGGGGACAACTCATCATCAGCTATCTGTCCCTCTCTTCAGTGTCTGACAGTTAGCCAGACCAGGGGACACCTCATCATCAGCTATCTGTCCCTCTCTTCAGTGTCTGACAGTTAGTCAGACCAGGGGACAAACTCATCATCAGCTATCTGTCCCTCTCTTCAGTGTCTGACAGTTAGCCAGACCAGGGGACACCTCATCATCAGCTATCTGTCCCTCTCTTCAGTTTCTGGCAGTTAGTCAGACCAGGGGACACCTCATCATCAGCTATCTGTCCCTCTCTTCAGTTTCTGGCAGTTAGTCAGACCAGGGGACAACTCATCATCACCTATCTGTCCCTCTCTTCAGTGTCTGACAGTTAGCCAGACCAGGGGACACCTCATCATCAGCTATCTGTCCCTCTCTTCAGTTTCTGGCAGTTAGTCAGACCAGGGGACAACTCATCATCAGCTATCTGTCCCTCTCTTCAGTGTCTGACAGTTAGCCAGACCAGGGACAACTCATCATCAGCTATCTGTCCCTCTCTTCAGTGTCTGACAGTTAGCCAGACCAGGGGACAACTCATCATCAGCTATCTGTCCCTCTCTTCAGTGTCTGACAGTTAGCCAGACCAGGGGACAAACTCATCATCAGCTATCTGTCCCTCTCTTCAGTGTCTGACAGTTAGCCAGACCAGGGGACAACTCATCATCAGCTATCTGTCCCTCTCTTCAGTGTCTGACAGTTAGCCAGACCAGGGGACACCTCATCATCAGCTATCTGTCCCTCTCTTCAGTTTCTGGCAGTTAGCCAGACCAGGGGACAACTCATCATCAGCTATCTGTCCCTCTCTTCAGTTTCTGACAGTTAGCCAGACCAGGGGACACCTCATCATCAGCTATCTGTCCCTCTCTTCAGTTTCTGGCAGTTAGTCAGACCAGGGGACAACTCATCATCAGCTATCTGTCCCTCTCTTCAGTGTCTGGCAGTTAGCCAGACCAGGGGACAACTCATCATCAGCTATCTGTCCCTCTCTTCAGTTTCTGACAGTTAGCCAGACCAGGGGACAAACTCATCATCAGCTATCTGTCCCTCTCCTCAGTGTCTGACAGTTAGCCAGACCCGGGGACAACTCATCATCAGCTATCTGTCCCTCTCTTCAGTTTCTGACAGCCAGACCAGGGGACAACTCATCATCAGCTATCTGTCCCTCTCTTCAGTGTCTGACAGTTAGCCAGACCAGGGGACAAACTCATCATCAGCTATCTGTCCCTCTCTTCAGTGTCTGACATTTAGCCAGACCAGGGGACAACTCATCATCAGCTATCTGTCCCTCTCTTCAGTGTCTGACAGTTAGCCAGACCAGGGGACAACTCATCATCAGCTATCTGTCCCTCTCCTCAGTGTCTGACAGTTAGCCAGACCAGGGGACACCTCATCATCAGCTATCTGTCCCTCTCTTCAGTTTCTGGCAGTTAGCCAGACCAGGGGACAACTCATCATCAGCTATCTGTCCCTCTCTTCAGTTTCTGGCAGTTAGCCAGACCAGGGGACACCTCATCATCAGCTATCTGTCCCTCTCTTCAGTGTCTGGCAGTTAGCCAGACCAGGGGACAACTCATCATCAGCTATCTGTCCCTCTCTTCAGTGTCTGACAGTTAGCCAGACCAGGGGACAACTCATCATCAGCTATCTGTCCCTCTCTTCAGTGTCTGACAGTTAGCCAGACCAGGGGACAAACTGAGAGAATGTCTCAAATGGCTCCCTATTCCCTATATCCCTCAAACTCAACTCTGGTCCTCCAAGTCAGTTCCACTGCATGTTTTCATTGTTGCCCTCTAATCAGGGCCTGATTTAGACCTGGGACACCAGTCATTGTTGCCCTCTAATCAGGGACAGATTTAGACCTGGGACACCAGTCATTGTTCCCCTCTAATCAGGGACAGATTTAGACCTGGGACACCAGTCATTGTTCCCCTGTAATCAGAGGCTGATTTAGACCTGGGACACCAGTCATTGTGCCCCTCTAATCAGGGACAGATTTAGACCTGGGACACCAGTCATTGTTCCCCTCTAATCAGGGCCTGATTTAGACCTGGGACACCAGTCATTGTTGCCTTCTAATCAGGGACAGATTTAGACCTGGGGACACCAGTCATTGTTGCCTTCTAATCAGGGACTGATTTAGACCTGGCACACCAGTCATTGTTCCCCTCTAATCAGGGCCTGATTTAGACCTGGGACACCAGTCATTGTTGCCTTCTAATCAGGGACAGATTTAGACCTGGGGACACCAGTCATTGTTGCCTTCTAATTAGGAACTGATTTAGACCTGGGACACCAGTCATTGTTCCCCTGTAATCAGGGACTGATTTAGCCCTGGGACACCAGTCATTGTTCCCCTCTAATCAGGGACAGATTTAGACCTGGGACACCAGTCATTGTTCCCTTCTAATCAGAGACTGATTTAGACCTGGGACACCAGTCATTGTTCCCTTCTAATCAGGGACTGATTTAGACCTGTGGACACCAGTCATTGTTCCCTTCTAATCAGGGACTGATTTAGACCTGTGGACACCAGTCATTGTTCCCTTCTAATCAGGGACTGATTTAGACCTGGGACACCAGTCATTGTTCCTCTGTAATCAGGGACTGATTTATACCTGGGACACCAGTCATTGTTCCCCTCTAATCAGAGGCTGATTTAGACCTGAGACATCAGATGTGTTCAGCAGGCCCCGGACCTCCTTGGGTAAGAGTTAATCTATATATGGTGGATTACTGACCACAGCCCTATGGTCATATTACAGTGGAGGCTGCTGAGGGGAGGACGGCTCATAATAATGTCTGGAACAGAGCAAATGGAATGGCATCAGACCATGTGTTAGATGTATTTGATACCATTCCACTGATTCCAATCCAGCCATTACCACGAGCCCCGTTTTTCCCAGTTAATGTTCCACCAACCTCCTGTGGGTAATAAGTAGTGCACTACATAGGGGATAGGGTGCCATTTTGGAGGGAACCCAAGGCTTTAATTAGAAGTTGAGTGTAGGATTAATTTTGGCTGTTGCCATTGTTACATTCAGATGGAAATGTAATGTATTGAGATAGTCGCTAGTGAAAGTCTACACACTCCCTTGCACAGTCTTCACATTTTCTGCCTTAAAATTAAATCTAAAAAGAGATTCAATTAGATTTGTATCCCTATTGATCTACACAACCTAATCCACATTTTCATAGAGAAATAATAAAATAATTTATTTTTATTTTTTATTTACTAATAAAAATGTATTTACTAAGAAATTGAAAATGAGGGTAATTGATTGCATATGTCTTCACACCCCAGAGTTAATACTGGGTGGAATCACTTGTTGCAGCCATTATAGCTGTGAATCAATTTGAATAAGATTCAACCAACATATATCCATTGTTTTTGTCAAAATTGTTTCAAGCTCAGTAAATTTGGTGAGAAGGACAACCATCTCTGCAGCACTCCACTAATCAGGCCTTTATGGTAGAGTGGCCAGACGGAAGCCACTCCTCAGTAAAATGCACGACAGCCTGCTTGGAGTTTGCCAAAAGACACCTAAAGACTCTCAGACCATGAGAAACAAGATTCTCTGGTCGGATGAAACCAAGATTGCAATCTTTGGCCTGAATGCCAAGCGTCACGTCTGGAGGAAACCTGGCACCATCCCTACGGTGAAGCATGGCTGTGGTAGCATCATGCTGTGGTGATGTTTTTCAGCGGCAGGGACTGGGAGACTAGTCAGGATCGAGGGACCTCAGACTGGGGCGAAGGATTAGCTTCCAACAGGACAACGGCCTTAAGCACACAGCCAAGACAACGCAGGAGTGGCTTCGGGACAAGTTTATGAATGTCCTTGAGTGGCCCAGCCACAGCCCTGACTTGAACCCGATCAAACATCACTGAAGAGACCTGAAAATAGCTGTGCAGCGACGCTCCTCATCCAACCTGACAGAGCTTGAGAGGATCTGCTAAGAAGAATGGGAGATACTCCCCAAATACAGGTGTGCCAAGCTTGTAGCGTCATACCCAAGAAGACATGAGGCTGTAATCGCTGCCAAAGGTGCTTCAACAAAGTACTGAGTAAAGGGTCTGAATACTTATGTAAATGTGATATTTCACTTTTTTATTTTCTATAAATTTGCTCA
Source organism: Salvelinus fontinalis (assembly GCF_029448725.1). NCBI lineage: Eukaryota > Metazoa > Chordata > Actinopteri > Salmoniformes > Salmonidae > Salvelinus > Salvelinus fontinalis. The sequence goes on along the minus strand of NW_026600852.1, from coordinate 26,347 downwards.
AATTTATAAAAACATGTTTTTGCTTTGTCATTATGGAGTATTGTTTTAGAATAAGGCTGTAACGTAACAAAATGTGGAAAAAGTCAAGGGATCTGAATACTTTCCGAATGCTCTGTATGTTGCCCTAAGAGTTGGTAGAATATTATTAAAAATTATTCACCGCTGTCATGGCTGCCAAAGGTGCTTCACCCAAGTATTAACTCTGGGGGGTGAAGACATACGCAATCAAGACGTCTTCAGGTCATTTTTTTATTTAACTAATTTGGAACATTTTACGTAACTTTTTTTTAACTTTGAAAATATGGAGTACGTTGTGTAGACCTGTAGGGGAAATAAATCAAATGTAATCCCCTTTTAAATGTAATCCCTTTTTAAATGTAATCCCTTTTTAAATGTAATCCCTTTTTAAATATAATCCCTTTTTTAATATAATCCCTTTTTGAAATGTAATCTTAAAAATGTGCAAGGGGCGTGTAGACTTTCACTAGGTACTGTAAATATACAAAAAAACATTTCAAAGCATATAGACTGGATCCCAAATGGCACCCTATTCCCCATATAGTGAACTACACAGGGACCAAATGGCACCCTATTCCCCATATAGTGAACTACACAGGGACCAAATGGCACCCTATTCCCCATATAGTGAACTACACAGGGACCAAATGGCACCCTATTCCCCATATAGTGAACTACACAGGGACCAAATGGCACCCTATTCCCCATATAGTGAACTACACAGGGACCAAATGGCACCCTATTCCCCATATAGTGAACTACACAGGGACCAAATGGCACCCTATTCCCCATATAGTGAACTACACAGGGACCAAATGGCACCCTATTCCCCATATAGTGAACTACACAGGGACCAAATGGCACCCTTTTCCCCATATAGTGAACTACACAGGGACCAAATGGCACCCTTTTCCCCATATAGTGAACTACACAGGGACCAAATGGCACCCTATTCCCCATATAGTGAACTACACAGGGACCAAATGGCACCCTATTCCCCATATAGTGAACTACACAGGGACCAAATGGCACCCTATTCCCCATATAGTGAACTACACAGGGACCAAATGGCACCCTTTTCCCCATATAGTGAACTACACAGGGACCAAATGGCACCCTATTCCCCATATAGTGAACTACATAGGGACCAAATGGCACCCTATTCCCCATATAGTGAACTACACAGGGACCAAATGACACCCTATTCCCCATATAGTGAACTACACAGGGAATATGATCCCATTAGAGACTCGCAGATTATTTCTGGTTTCGACATACCTGCCATGGTTGAAATCCCAAGGATCACACCTATGGACAACTCGATCTGCGTGCCCTGAAAAACAAAAACCCACAAACACCATCATGGATTCTCTGTTGTTATTTGTTAAGGCCATGTGGGAAAACCCAACGCGTGATATATGTTTATATAGTATGTGTTTCATGCTGTAATGAAAAAGCACCGCTGAAAACTAAGCTTTTCTATTCAACTTCAATGAGTCATTTGTGTCCCTCAGAATGAAAGTCTTTGAATGAGGTTAAGTGAGTTAGATATGGATAAAAGAGTCTGCTTAGTGGCAAAAAAAGAATGTCAATGTTTTGAAAAGATAAAATAGAACTTAGCAACTCTCTAGTTACAGTAAATGACAGATACCAGATTCTCACTTCAATGTTCATGAAACAGATATCTACCACATATTACTGTAGAATCTATCTAATATTACTGTAATACTAGTATGGATAGAGGGCTACAGCATATTACTGTAGAATATATCTAATATTACTGTAATATTAGTATGGATAGAGGTCTACCACATATTACTGTAGAATATATCTAGCATTACTGTAATACTAGTATGGATAGAGGTCTACCACATATTACTGTAGAATCTATCTAGCATTACTGTAATACTAGTATGGATAGAGGGCTACTACATATTACTGTAGAATCTATCTAGTATTACTGTAATACTAGTATGGATAGAGGGCTACAGCATATTACTGTAGAATATATCTAGCATTACTGTAATACTAGTATGGATAGAGGTCTACCACATATTACTGTAGAATCTATCTAGTATTACTGTAATACTAGTATGGATAGAGGGCTACCACATATTACTGTAGAATCTATCTAGTATTACTGTAATACTAGTATGGATAGAGGGCTACAGCATATTACTGTAGAATCTATCTAATATTACTGTAATACTAGTATGGATAAAGGGCTACCACATATTACTGTATAATCTATCTAGTATTACTGTAATCCTAGTATGGATAGAGGGCGACAGCATATTACTGTAGAATATATCTAGCGTTACTGTAATACTAGTATGGATAGAGGTCTACCACATATTACTGTAGAATATATCTAGTATTACTATAATACTAGTATGAATAGAGGTCTACAACATATTACTGTATAATATATCTAGTATTACTGTAATACTAGTATTGATAGAGGGCTACATCATATTACTGTAGAATCTATCTAGCATTACTGTAATACTAGTATGGATAGAGGGCTACAGCATATTACTGTAGAATCTATCTAGTATTACTGTAATACTAGTATGGATAGAGATCTACCACATATTACTGTAGAATCTATCTAGTATTACTGTAATACTAGTATGGATAGAGATCTACCACATATTACTGTAGAATCTATCTAATATTACTGTAATACTAGTATGGATAGAGGTCTACCACATATTACTGTAGAATATATCTAGTATTACTGTAATACTAGTATGGATAGAGATCTACCACATATTACTGTAGAATCTATCTAGTATTACTGTAATACTAGTATGGATAGAGATCTACCACATATTACTGTAGAATCTATCTAGTATTACTGTAATACTAGTATGGATAGAGGTCTACCACATATTACTGTATAATATATCTAGTATTACTGTAATACTAGTATGGATAGAGGTCTACCACATATTACTGTATAATATATCTAGTATTACTGTAATACTAGTATGGATAGAGGTCTACCACATATTACTGTAGAATATATCTAATATTACTGTAATACTAGTATGGATAGAGGGCTACAGCATATTACTGTATAATATATCTAGTATTACTGTAATACTAGTATGGATAGAGGTCTACCACATATTACTGTATAATATATCTAATATTACTGTAATACTAGTATGGATAGAGGGCTACAGCATATTACTGTATAATATATCTAGTATTACTGTAATACTAGTATGGATAGAGATCCACCACAGCGACACAGATCTAAACACGATATTCATTTGATAAAGTGGTGTAACTTACAGCTACAATCATGATGGCATTGTCCAGAAAACCAAATCCTACAAAAGGAATGGCGTTGTGTAGAAGAACTGCCAAAAGAAAGAGCACACACAACATCCCATTTAACATCCCACACATGTACTGGAAACCTGAAGAAGTGATGAGACACAGTGAACCTGGATGAACATTTTGGCAGTTACAAACGGGGAGAAGAGGGAGTTCTACATAACTCAGCCCGCGGTAGTCCGTCCTACTTCTGGACAAATGTTCTCTGGTACGAGACCAAAATAGGGAGGTGCTGCAAAACATTGGCCTTCTGATTCAACTAATCAAAAGCAAAGGAATCTGTCTTGAACCCGAATGAACTCATTCTAACCCCTATTGGTCATCAATGTGGAAGTCTTTTCCACTCTAGTCATCAACCCGGCTATACTGCATGATAGTCATCAGTTCAGCCCTGGTAGAATATGTGGGCTGGGAATGTGTCTGTGAGCACAGTGACAGGGAGGAAACAAATCTGGGGGGAAAAACATTTACAAGTGAAGAGACACCACTGTTTCATATAGGAATCCTCCAGCGTTCTCCACTGTTTCATATAGGAATCCTCCAGCGTTATCCACTGTTTCATATATGAATCCTCCAGCGTTCTCCACTGTTTCATATATGAATCCTCCAGCGTTCTCCACTGTTTCATATATGAATCCTCCTGCGTTCTCCACTGTTTCATATATGAATCCTCCTGCGTTCTCCACTGTTTCATATATGAATCCTCCTGCGTTCTCCACTGTTTCATATATGAATCCTCCAGCGTTCTCCACTGTTTCATTATTGAATCCTCCAGCGTTCTCCACTGTTTCATATATGAATCCTCCAGCGTTCTCCACTGTTTCATATATGAATCCTCCAGCGTTCTCCACTGTTTCATATATGAATCCTCCAGCGTTCTCCACTGTTTCATGTGCCTATCCTCCAGCGTTCTCCATTGTTTCATATATGAATCCTCCAGCGTTCTCCACTGTTTCATATATGAATCCTCCTGCGTTCTCCACTGTTTCATATATGAATCCTCCAGCGTTCTCCACTGTTTCATATATGAATCCTCCAGCGTTCTCCACTGTTTCATATATGAATCCTCCAGCGTTCTCCACTGTTTCATATATGAATCCTCCAGCGTTCTCCACTGTTTCATATATGAATCCTCCAGCGTTCTCCACTGTTTAATATATGAATCCTCCTGCGTTCTCCACTGTTTCATATATGAATCCTCCAGCGTTCTCCACTGTTTCATATATGAATCCTCCAGCGTGCTCCACTGTTTCATATATGAATCCTCCTGCGTTCTCCACTGTTTCATATATGAATCCTCCTGCGTTCTCCACTGTTTCATATATGAATCCTCCAGCGTTCTCCACTGTTTCATATATGAATCCTCCAGCGTTCTCCACTGTTTCATATACAGTATATCACAAAAGTGAGTACACCCCTCACATTTTTGTAAATATTTGAGTATATCTTTTCATGTGACAACACTGAAGAAATAACACTTTGCTACAATGTAAAGTACTGAGTGTACAGCTTGTATAACAGTGTAAATTTGCTGTCCCCTCAAAATAACTCAACACACAGCCATTAATGTCTAAACCGCTGGCAACAAAAGTGAGTACACCCCTAAATGAAAATGTCCAAATTGGGCCCAAAGTGTCAATATTTTGTGTGGCCACCATCATTTTCCAGCACTGCCTTAACCCTCTTGGGCATGGAGTTCACCAGAGCTTCACAGGTTGCCACTGGAGTCCTCCTCCATGACGACATCACGGAGTTGGTGGATGTTAGAGACCTTGCACTCCTCCACCTTCCGTTTGAGGATGCCCCACAGATGCTCAATAGGGTTTAGGTCTGGAGACATGCTTGGCCAGTCCATCACCTTTACCCTCAGCTTTATTAGCAAGGCAGTGGTCGTCTTGGAGGTGTGTTTGGGGTCGTTATCATGTTGGAATACTGCCCTGCGGCCCAGTCTCCGAAGGGAGGGGATCATGCTCTGCTTCAGTATGTCACAGTACATGTTGGCATTCATAGTTCCCTCAATGAACTGTAGCTCCCCAGTGCCGGAAGCACTCATGCAGCCCCAGACCATGACACTCCCACCACCAAGCTTGACTGTAGGCAAGACACACTTGTCTTTGTACTCCTCATCTGGTTGCCGCCACACACGCTTGACACCATCTGAACCAAATAAGTTTATCTTGGTCTCATAAGACCACAGGACATGGTTCCAGTAATCCATGTCCTTAGTCTGCTTGTCTTCAGCAAACTGTTTGCGGGCTTTCTTGTGCATCATCTTCAGAAGAGGCTTCCTTCTGGGACGACAGCCATGCAGACCAATTTGATGCAGTGTATTGCGTATGGTCTGAGCACTGACAGGCTGACCCCCCACCCCTTCAACCTCTGCAGCAATGCTGGCAGCACTCATACGTCTATTTCCTAAAGACAACCTCTGGATATGACGCTGAGCACGTGCACTCAACTTCTTTGGTCGACCATGGCGAGGCCTGTTCTGAGTGGAACCTGTCCAGTTAAACCGCTGTATGGTCTTGGCCACCGTGGTGCAGCTCAGTTTCAGGGTCTTGGCAATCTTCTTATAGCCCAGGCCATCTTTATGTAGAGCAACAATTCTTTTTTTTAGATCCTCAGAGAGTTTTTTGCCATGAGGTGCCATGTTGAACTTCCAGTGACCAGTCAGTATGAGGGAGTGTGAGAGCGATGACACCAAATTTAACATACCTGCTCCCCATTCACACCTGAGACCTTGTAACACTAACCAGTCACATGACACCGGGGAGGGAAAATGGCTAATTGGGCCCAATTTGGACATTTTCACTTAGGGGTGTACTCACTTTTGTTGCCAGCGGTTTAGACATTAATGGCTGTGTGTTGAGTTATTTTGAGGGGACAGCAAATTTACACTGTTATACAAGCTGTACACTCAGTACTTTACATTGTAGCAAAGTGTCATTTCTTCAGTGTTGTCACATGAAAAGATATACTCAAATATTTACAAAAATGTGAGGGGTGTACTCACTTTTGTGATATACTGTATGAATCCTCCAGCGTTCTCCACTGTTTCATATATGAATCCTCCAGCGTTCTCCACTGTTTCATATATGAATCCTCCTGCGTTCTCCACTGTTTCATATATGAATCCTCCAGCGTTCTCCACTGTTTCATATATGAATCCTCCAGCGTTCTCCACTGTTTCATATATGAATCCTCCAGCGTTCTCCACTGTTTCATATATATATCTCTCTTTTCAAAGACATCTCTCTCTTTGTTTTCTTCCTCTCTTACCGTATCTCAGCTGAGCCGATGTGGGAGGGGCGATTACCATTTCCCCTGAAGAAGGAGGAAAAAGAAAACAAGCATTACTATGGAGAAGAAGTCAGTCCTGTCTGGAAGGACATGTCATTACTATGGAGAAGAAGTCAGTCCTGTCTGGAAGGACATGTCATTACTATGGAGAAGAAGTCAGTCCTGTCTGGAAGGACATGTCATTACTATGGAGAAGAAGTCAGTCCTGTCTGGAAGGACATGTCATTACTATGGAGAAGAAGTCAGTCCTGTCTGGAAGGACATGACAGGACCTGAGAGTCAGGACATAGAGCAGGGATGGAGCCTGGCAGAGGAGCGGAGGAACAGAGAGACAGAGGAGCAGAGGGACAGAGAGACAGAGGAGCAGAGAGACAGAGGAGCAGAGGGACAGAGAGACAGAGGAGCAGAGGGACAGAGGAGCAGAGAGACAGAGGAGCAGAGGGACAGAGAGACAGAGGAGCAGAGGGACAGAGGGACAGAGAGACAGAGAGACAGAGAGACAGAGGAGCAGAGGGACAGAGAGACAGAGGAGCAGAGAGACAGAGGAGCAGAGGGACAGAGAGACAGAGGAGCAGAGGGACAGAGGGACAGAGAGACAGAGGAGCAGAGAGACAGAGGAGCAGAGGGACAGAGGGACAGAGAGACAGAGGGACAGAGAGGCAGAGGAGCAGAGGGACAGAGAGACAGAGGGACAGAGAGACAGATGAGCAGAGGGACAGAGGGACAGAGAGACAGAGAGACAGAGGAGCAGAGGGACAGAGAGACAGAGGAGCAGAGAGACAGAGGAGCAGAGGGACAGAGGGACAGAGAGACAGAGGAGCAGAGAGACAGAGGAGCAGAGGGACAGAGGGACAGAGAGACAGAGGAGCAGAGGGACAGAGACACAGAGGAGCAGAGGGACAGAGAGACAGAGGAGCAGAGAGACAGAGGAGCAGAGGGACAGAGAGACAGAGGAGCAGAGGGACAGAGGGACAGACAGACAGAGGAGCAGAGGGACAGAGAGACAGAGGAGCAGAGAGACAGAGGAGCAGAGGGACAGAGAGACAGAGGAGCAGAGGGACAGAGGGACAGAGAGACAGAGGAGCAGAGAGACAGAGGAGCAGAGGGACAGAGGGACAGAGAGACAGAGGGACAGAGAGGCAGAGGAGCAGAGGGACAGAGAGACAGAGGAGCAGAGAGACAGATGAGCAGAGGGACAGAGGGACAGAGAGACAGAGAGACAGAGAGACAGAGGAGCAGAGAGACAGAGGAGCAGAGAGACAGAGGAGCAGAGGGACAGAGGGACAGAGAGACAGAGGAGCAGAGAGACAGAGGAGCAGAGGGACAGAGGAGCAGAGGGACAGAGAGACAGAGGAGCGGAGGGACAGAGAGACAGAGAGACAGAGGAGCAGAGGGACAGAGAGACAGAGGAACAGAGGGACAGAGGAGCAGAGGGACAGAGAGACAGAGGAGCAGAGGGACAGATGAGCAGAGGGACAGAGAGACAGAGGAGCAGAGGGACAGAGAGACAGAGGGACAGAGAGACAGAGGAGCAGAGGGACAGAGGAGCAGAGGGACAGAGAGACAGAGGGACAGAGAGACAGAGGAGCAGAGGGACAGAGAGACAGAGGAGCAGAGGGACAGAGAGACAGAGGGACAGAGAGACAGAGGAGCAGAGGGACAGAGAGACAGAGGAGCGGAGGGACAGAGAGACAGAGAGACAGAGGAGCAGAGGGACAGAGAGACAGAGGAACAGAGGGACAGAGAGACAGAGGAGCAGAGGGACAGAGAGACAGAGGAGCAGAGGGACAGAGAGACAGAGGAGCAGAGGGACAGAGAGACAGAGGAGCAGAGGGACAGAGGGACAGAGAGACAGAGGAGCAGAGGGACAGAGAGACAGAGGGACAGAGAGACAGAGGGACAGAGAGACAGAGGAGCAGAGGGACAGACAGACAGAGGAGCAGAGGGACAGAGAGACAGAGGAGCAGAGGGACAGAGAGACATAGGAGCAGAGGGACAGAGAGACAGAGGAGCAGAGGGACAGAGAGACAGAGGAGCAGAGGGACAGGGAGACAAAGGAGCAGAGGGACAGAGAGACAGAGGAGCAGAGGGACAGAGGGACAGAGGAGCAGAGGGACAGAGAGACAGAGGAGCAGAGGGACAGAGAGGCAGAGGAGCGGAGGGACAGAGAGGCAGAGGAGCAGAGGGACAGAGAGATAGAGAGACAGAGGAGCAGAGGGACAGAGAGACAGAGGGACAGAGAGACAGAGGAGCAGAGGGACAGAGAGACAGAGGAGTAGAGGGACAGAGAGACAGAGACAGAGGGACAGAGAGACAGAGGAGCAGAGGGACAGAGAGACAGAGGAGCAGAGGGACAGAGAGACAGAGGAGCAGAGGAACAGAGAGACAGAGGAGCGGAGGGACAGAGAGACAGAGGAGCAGAGAGACAGAGGAGCAGAGAGACAGATGAGCAGAGGGACAGAGGGACAGAGAGACAGAGAGACAGAGGAGCAGAGGGACAGAGAGACAGAGGAGCAGAGAGACAGAGGAGCAGAGGGACAGAGGGACAGAGAGACAGAGGAGCAGAGAGACAGAGGAGCAGAGGGACAGAGGGACAGAGAGACAGAGGAGCAGAGGGACAGAGAGACAGAGGAGCAGAGGGACAGAGAGACAGAGGAGCAGAGAGACAGAGGAGCAGAGGGACAGAGAGACAGAGGAGCAGAGGGACAGAGGGACAGAGAGACAGAGGAGCAGAGGGACAGAGAGACAGAGGAGCAGAGGGACAGAGAGACAGAGGAGCAGAGGGACAGAGGGACAGAGAGACAGAGGAGCAGAGAGACAGAGGAGCAGAGGGACAGAGGGACAGAGAGACAGAGGGACAGAGAGGCAGAGGAGCAGAGGGACAGAGAGACAGAGGAGCAGAGAGACAGATGAGCAGAGGGACAGAGGGACAGAGAGACAGAGAGACAGAGGAGCAGAGAGACAGAGGAGCAGAGAGACAGAGGAGCAGAGGGACAGAGGGACAGAGAGACAGAGGAGCAGAGAGACAGAGGAGCAGAGGGACAGAGGAGCAGAGGGACAGAGAGACAGAGGAGCAGAGGGACAGAGAGACAGAGAGACAGAGGAGCAGAGGGACAGAGAGACAGAGGAACAGAGGGACAGAGGGACAGAGGGACAGAGGAGCAGAGGGACAGAGAGACAGAGGAGCAGAGGGACAGATGAGCAGAGGGACAGAGAGACAGAGGAGCAGAGGGACAGAGAGACAGAGGGACAGAGAGACAGAGGAGCAGAGGGACAGAGAGACAGAGGAGCAGAGGGACAGAGAGACAGAGGGACAGAGAGACAGAGGAGCAGAGGGACAGAGAGACAGAGGAGCAGAGGGACAGAGAGACAGAGGGACAGAGAGACAGAGGAGCAGAGGGACAGAGAGACAGAGGAGCGGAGGGACAGAGAGACAGAGAGACAGAGGAGCAGAGGGACAGAGAGACAGAGGAACAGAGGGACAGAGGGACAGAGAGACAGAGGAGCAGAGGGACAGAGAGACAGAGGAGCAGAGGGACAGAGAGACAGAGGAGCAGAGGGACAGAGAGACAGAGGAGCAGAGGGACAGAGAGACAGAGGAGCAGAGGGACAGAGAGACAGAGGGACAGAGAGACAGAGGAGCAGAGGGACAGACAGACAGAGGAGCAGAGGGACAGAGAGACAGAGGAGCAGAGGGACAGAGAGACATAGGAGCAGAGGGACAGAGAGACAGAGGAGCAGAGGGACAGAGGGACAGAGGAGCAGAGGGACAGAGAGACAGAGGAGCAGAGGGACAGAGAGGCAGAGGAGCGGAGGGACAGAGAGGCAGAGGAGCAGAGGGACAGAGAGATAGAGAGACAGAGGAGCAGAGGGACAGAGAGACAGAGAGACAGAGGGACAGAGAGACAGAGGAGCAGAGGGACAGAGAGACAGAGGAGCAGAGGGACAGAGAGACAGAGACAGAGGGACAGAGAGACAGAGGAGCAGAGGGACAGAGAGACAGAGGAGCAGAGGGACAGAGAGACAGAGGAGCAGAGGAACAGAGAGACAGAGGAGCGGAGGGACAGAGAGACAGAGGAGCAGAGAGACAGAGGAGCAGAGAGACAAAGAGACAGAGGGACAGAGAGACAGAGGAGCAGAGGGACAGAGACACAGAGGAGCAGAGGGACAGAGAGACAGAGGAGCAGAGAGACAGAGGAGCAGAGGGACAGAGAGACAGAGGAGCAGAGGGACAGAGGGACAGACAGACAGAGGAGCAGAGGGACAGAGAGACAGAGGAGCAGAGAGACAGAGGAGCAGAGGGACAGAGAGACAGAGGAGCAGAGGGACAGAGGGACAGAGAGACAGAGGAGCAGAGAGACAGAGGAGCAGAGGGACAGAGGGACAGAGAGACAGAGGGACAGAGAGGCAGAGGAGCAGAGGGACAGAGAGACAGAGGAGCAGAGAGACAGATGAGCAGAGGGACAGAGGGACAGAGAGACAGAGAGACAGAGAGACAGAGGAGCAGAGAGACAGAGGAGCAGAGAGACAGAGGAGCAGAGGGACAGAGGGACAGAGAGACAGAGGAGCAGAGAGACAGAGGAGCAGAGGGACAGAGGAGCAGAGGGACAGAGAGACAGAGGAGCGGAGGGACAGAGAGACAGAGAGACAGAGGAGCAGAGGGACAGAGAGACAGAGGAACAGAGGGACAGAGGAGCAGAGGGACAGAGAGACAGAGGAGCAGAGGGACAGATGAGCAGAGGGACAGAGAGACAGAGGAGCAGAGGGACAGAGAGACAGAGGGACAGAGAGACAGAGGAGCAGAGGGACAGAGGAGCAGAGGGACAGAGAGACAGAGGGACAGAGAGACAGAGGAGCAGAGGGACAGAGAGACAGAGGAGCAGAGGGACAGAGAGACAGAGGGACAGAGAGACAGAGGAGCAGAGGGACAGAGAGACAGAGGAGCGGAGGGACAGAGAGACAGAGAGACAGAGGAGCAGAGGGACAGAGAGACAGAGGAACAGAGGGACAGAGGGACAGAGAGACAGAGGAGCAGAGGGACAGAGAGACAGAGGAGCAGAGGGACAGAGAGACAGAGGAGCAGAGGGACAGAGAGACAGAGGAGCAGAGGGACAGAGGGACAGAGAGACAGAGGAGCAGAGGGACAGAGAGACAGAGGGACAGAGAGACAGAGGGACAGAGAGACAGAGGAGCAGAGGGACAGACAGACAGAGGAGCAGAGGGACAGAGAGACAGAGGGACAGAGAGACATAGGAGCAGAGGGACAGAGAGACAGAGGAGCAGAGGGACAGAGAGACAGAGGAGCAGAGGGACAGGGAGACAAAGGAGCAGAGGGACAGAGAGACAGAGGAGCAGAGGGACAGAGGGACAGAGGAGCAGAGGGACAGAGAGACAGAGGAGCAGAGGGACAGAGAGGCAGAGGAGCGGAGGGACAGAGAGGCAGAGGAGCAGAGGGACAGAGAGATAGAGAGACAGAGGAGCAGAGGGACAGAGAGACAGAGAGACAGAGGGACAGAGAGACAGAGGAGCAGAGGGACAGAGAGACAGAGGAGTAGAGGGACAGAGAGACAGAGACAGAGGGACAGAGAGACAGAGGAGCAGAGGGACAGAGAGACAGAGGAGCAGAGGGACAGAGAGACAGAGGAGCAGAGGAACAGAGAGACAGAGGAGCGGAGGGACAGAGAGACAGAGGAGCAGAGAGACAGAGGAGCAGAGAGACAGATGAGCAGAGGGACAGAGGGACAGAGAGACAGAGAGACAGAGGAGCAGAGGGACAGAGAGACAGAGGAGCAGAGAGACAGAGGAGCAGAGGGACAGAGGGACAGAGAGACAGAGGAGCAGAGAGACAGAGGAGCAGAGGGACAGAGGGACAGAGAGACAGAGGAGCAGAGGGACAGAGAGACAGAGGAGCAGAGGGACAGAGAGACAGAGGAGCAGAGAGACAGAGGAGCAGAGGGACAGAGAGACAGAGGAGCAGAGGGACAGAGGGACAGAGAGACAGAGGAGCAGAGGGACAGAGAGACAGAGGAGCAGAGGGACAGAGAGACAGAGGAGCAGAGGGACAGAGGGACAGAGAGACAGAGGAGCAGAGAGACAGAGGAGCAGAGGGACAGAGGGACAGAGAGACAGAGGGACAGAGAGGCAGAGGAGCAGAGGGACAGAGAGACAGAGGAGCAGAGAGACAGATGAGCAGAGGGACAGAGGGACAGAGAGACAGAGAGACAGAGAGACAGAGGAGCAGAGAGACAGAGGAGCAGAGAGACAGAGGAGCAGAGGGACAGAGGGACAGAGAGACAGAGGAGCAGAGAGACAGAGGAGCAGAGGGACAGAGGAGCAGAGGGACAGAGAGACAGAGGAGCGGAGGGACAGAGAGACAGAGAGACAGAGGAGCAGAGGGACAGAGAGACAGAGGAACAGAGGGACAGAGGGACAGAGGGACAGAGGAGCAGAGGGACAGAGAGACAGAGGAGCAGAGGGACAGATGAGCAGAGGGACAGAGAGACAGAGGAGCAGAGGGACAGAGAGACAGAGGGACAGAGAGACAGAGGAGCAGAGGGACAGAGAGACAGAGGAGCAGAGGGACAGAGAGACAGAGGGACAGAGAGACAGAGGAGCAGAGGGACAGAGAGACAGAGGAGCAGAGGGACAGAGAGACAGAGGGACAGAGAGACAGAGGAGCAGAGGGACAGAGAGACAGAGGAGCGGAGGGACAGAGAGACAGAGAGACAGAGGAGCAGAGGGACAGAGAGACAGAGGAACAGAGGGACAGAGGGACAGAGAGACAGAGGAGCAGAGGGACAGAGAGACAGAGGAGCAGAGGGACAGAGAGACAGAGGAGCAGAGGGACAGAGAGACAGAGGAGCAGAGGGACAGAGAGACAGAGGAGCAGAGGGACAGAGAGACAGAGGGACAGAGAGACAGAGGAGCAGAGGGACAGACAGACAGAGGAGCAGAGGGACAGAGAGACAGAGGAGCAGAGGGACAGAGAGACATAGGAGCAGAGGGACAGAGAGACAGAGGAGCAGAGGGACAGAGGGACAGAGGAGCAGAGGGACAGAGAGACAGAGGAGCAGAGGGACAGAGAGGCAGAGGAGCGGAGGGACAGAGAGGCAGAGGAGCAGAGGGACAGAGAGATAGAGAGACAGAGGAGCAGAGGGACAGAGAGACAGAGAGACAGAGGGACAGAGAGACAGAGGAGCAGAGGGACAGAGAGACAGAGGAGCAGAGGGACAGAGAGACAGAGACAGAGGGACAGAGAGACAGAGGAGCAGAGGGACAGAGAGACAGAGGAGCAGAGGGACAGAGAGACAGAGGAGCAGAGGAACAGAGAGACAGAGGAGCGGAGGGACAGAGAGACAGAGGAGCAGAGAGACAGAGGAGCAGAGAGACAAAGAGACAGAGGGACAGAGAGACAGAGGAGCAGAGAGACAGAGGAGCAGAGAGACAAAGAGACAGAGGGACAGAGAGACAGAGGAGCAAAGGGACAGATGTGTCCCAGGCCGACGGGACAGGGATTAGAAGGGGACTGTCATTGTGTCCCAAATGGCAACCTATCCCTATTAAGTGCTTCACCAGGGCCCATAGGGAATAGGGTGCCATTTGGGACCCAACTAGTGGAATTACATTGAAATCATATTCTTTACACATTAAAATACAAACCGGCAGTATTCATGTTGTGTGAAATGTCCAGTAGGGTTATGCCATGCTCTGCCAACCAGGACCCACAGGAGTACTACCCTACGTTCCAAATGGCTCCCTATTCCCTATATAGTGCACTACTGCAGACCAGGGCCCATTGGACTCTGGTTAAAAGTAGTGCACTATGTAGGGAGTAGGATGTCATTTGGGCCCAGTCCACGTCTGCCAGCCTACAGATTAAGTCTGTCTGCCTTTCAGCATTCAATTATCTCTATGCCCTTAGAGTCTGAGAGTAGGATCTTAATTTGATCACAGTGTTGCAGGATAACTTTCCTGAAATGCAGGACATTTAAAATGTGTAGTGAATTTGAGGTTAATGTAGGGTTTATTCATGTCTATGTAGGGTTTATTCATGTCTATGCCTCTAAGGCTATGTGTTAGTTTAGTGAAGGGTTTATTCATGTCTATGCCTCTAAGGCTATGTGTTAGTTTAGTGAAGGGTTTATTCATGTCTATGCCTCTAAGGCTATGTGTTAGTTTAGTGAAGGGTTTATTCATGTCTATGCCTCTAAGGCTATGTGTTAGTTTAGTGAAGGGTTTATTCATGTCTATGCCTCTAAGGCTATGTGTTAGTTTAGTGAAGGGTTTATTCATGTCTATGCCTCTAAGGCTATGTGTTAGTTTAGTGAAGGGTTTATTCATGTCTATGCCTCTAAGGCTATGTGTTAGTTTAGTGAAGGGTTTATTCATGTCTATGCCTCTAAGGCTATGTGTTAGTTTAGTGAAGGGTTTATTCATGTCTATGCCTCTAAGGCTATGTGTTAGTTTAGTGAAGGGTTTATTCATGTCTATGCCTCTAAGGCTATGTGTTAGTTTAGTGAAGGGTTTATTCATGTCTATGCCTCTAAGGCTATGTGTTAGTTTAGTGAAGGGTTTATTCATGTCTATGCCTCTAAGGCTATGTGTTAGTTTAGTGAAGGGTTTATTCATGTCTATGCCTCTAAGGCTATGTGTTAGTTTAGTGAAGGGTTTATTCATGTCTATGCCTCTAAGGCTATGTGTTAGTTTAGTGAAGGGTTTATTCATGTCTATGCCTCTAAGGCTATGTGTTAGTTTAGTGAAGGGTTTATTCATGTCTATGCCTCTAAGGCTATGTGTTAGTTTAGTGAAGGGTTTATTCATGTCTATGTCTCTAAGGCTATGTGTTAGTTTAGTGAAGGGTTTATTCATGTCTATGCCTCTAAGGCTATGTGTTAGTTTAGTGAAGGGTTTATTCATGTCTATGCCTCTAAGGCTATGTGTTAGTTTAGTGAAGGGTTTATTCATGTCTATGTAGGATTAATTCGTGTCTATGTAATATTTATTCATGTCTATGTAGGGTTAATTCATGTCTATGTAGGATTTATTCATGTCTATGTAGGATTTATTCATGTCTATGTAGGATTTATTCATGTCTATGTAGGATTAATTCATGTCTATGTAGGATTTATTAATGTCTATGTAGGATTAATTCATGTCTATGTAGGATTTATTCATGTCTATGTAGGATTTATTCATGTCTATGTAGGGTTTATTCATGTCTATGTAGGATTAATTCATGTCTATGTAGGATTTATTCATGTCTATGTAGGATTTATTCATGTCTATGTAGGGTTTATTCATGTCTATGTCGGATTAATTCATGTCTATGTAGGATTTATTCATGTCTATGTAGGATTTATTCATGTCTATGCGTCTGAGGCTGTGTTAGTTTAGTGAAGGGTTTATTCATGTCTATGTAGGGTGTATCCATGTCTATGTAGGGTGTATTAATGTCTATATAGGGTGTATCCATGTCTATGTAGGGTGTATTAATGTCTATATAGGGTGTATTCATGTCTATGTAGGGTGTATTAATGTCTATATAGGGTGTATTCATGTCTATGTAGGGTGTATTCATGGTGTATTAACGTCTCAGAAATGTAAAACAGTAGTGAGTCTTTTCTATTTTATTCTCCACATATTTTCATTTCATTCAGGCAGTATGCTTTATGCACACACACACACACACACACACACACACACACACACACACACACACACACACACACACACACACACACACACACACACACACACACACACACACACACACACACACACACACACACACACACACACACACACACACACACACACACACACACACACACACACACACAGGGTGTAATAGCCTATGAAGTTTCTGGAATGACAAGGTTCACTCCTACTACGGTTTCCTACCCTGGAGGTGACCTCATGATGCTGACACAATGTTAACACAATGGAGACCTGTTCATTCAGCCTCAAGACCACAGTCATCAGCAGGTAGGAGGTACTGACTAACTTCCACCATGACGATACAACACAGTCACCAGCAGGTAGGAGGTACTGACTAACGTCCACCATGACGATACAACACAGTCACCAGCAGGTAGGAGGTACTGACTAACGTCCACCATGACGATACAACACAAGGCTCATTTCCTTGAAGCATCGTGGTGATGGAGAACAGAAAAACACATTTTAATACCCGTTTTACTGCTTAAAGTGGCAATCTGGGATTCAAACCACAACACGGCAGATGACCTTTGTTTTGGTAAACAGCTGAGGGATGGGTCTGTAGTGGATCTATAACCACATAAATATAGGAATCGTTTATGTGGTGGGGTCATGGGGTCAGTTACCTCGGTCTACGCTACTGTGCAAATCATGAGGTTGATAACTAAATCAATATGCTTGCATAATGGAGGGGAGAGGAGGACATTGACAGTAGATACAAACCATTAGTGTTTTATTCAGTGCACACTACGGCGGAGGCTGGAAAACATGGCAGGTTGACGTTTACTGGGAGGAATCTTGTCCTTATAAATACCAGGCCTACATTTGATGAGAGATTCTCACACTGTGTTCACAGCCCACTGGGTCTCCTAGGGCCTGATAATGAGGCTGTGTTCACAACCCACTGGGTCTCCTAGGGCCTGTTAATGAGGCTGTGTTCACAACCCACTGGGTCTCCTAGGGCCTGTTAATGAGGCTGTGTTCAAAAGCCACTGGGTCTCCTAGTTAATGAGGCTGTGTTCACAACCCACTGGGTCTCCTAGGGCCTGTTAATGAGGCTGTGTTCACAACCCACTGGGTCTCCTAGGGCCTGTTAATGAGGCTGTGTTCAAAAGCCACTGGGTCTCCTAGTTAATGAGGCTGTGTTCACAACCCACTGGGTCTCCTAGGGCCTGTTAATGAGGCTGTGTTCACAACCCACTGGGTCTCAAAGGGCCTGTTAATGAGGCTTGGTTCACAACCCACTGGGTCTCCTAGGGCCTGTTAATGAGGCTGTGTTCACAACCCACTGGGTCTCCAGGGGCCTGTTAATGAGGCTGTGTTCACAGCCCACTGGGTCTCCTAGGGCCTGTTAATGAGGCTGTGTTCACAGCCCACTGGGTCTCCTAGGGCCTGTTAATGAGGCTGTGTTCACAACCCACTGGGTCTCCTAGGGCCTGTTAATGAGGCTGTGTTCACAACCCACTGGGTCACCTAGGGCCTGTTAATGAGGCTGTGTTCACAACCCACTGGGTCTCCTAGGGCCTGTTAATGAGGCTGTGTTCACAACCCACTGGGTCACCTAGGGCCTGTTAATGAGGCTGTGTTCACAACCCACTGGGTCTCCTAGGGCCTGTTAATGAGGCTGTGTTCACAACCCACTGGGTCTCCTAGGGCCTGTTAATGAGGCTGTGTTCACAACCCACTGGGTCTCCTAGGGCCTGTTAATGAGGCTGTGTTCACAGCCCACTGGGTCTCCTAGGGCCTGTTAATGAGGCTGTGTTCACAACCCACTGGGTCTCCTAGGGCCTGTTAATGAGGCTGTGTTCACAACCCACTGGGTCTCCTAGGGCCTGTTAATGAGGCTGTGTTCAAAAGCCACTGGGTCTCCTAGTTAATGAGGCTGTGTTCACAACCCACTGGGTCTCCTAGGGCCTGTTAATGAGGCTGTGTTCACAACCCACTGGGTCTCCTAGGGCCTGTTAATGAGGCTGTGTTCACAACCCACTGGGTCTCCTAGGGCCTGTTAATGAGGCTGCGTTCACAACCCACTGGGTCTCCTAGGGCCTGTTAATGAGGCTGTGTTCACAACCCACTGGGTCTCCTAGGGCCTGTTAATGAGGCTGCGTTCACAACCCACTGGGTCTCCTAGGGCCTGTTAATGAGGCTGTGTTCACAACCCACTGGGTCTCCTAGGGCCTGTTAATGAGGCTGTGTTCACAACCCACTGGGTCACCTAGGGCCTGTTAATGAGGCTGTGTTCACAACCCACTGGGTCTCCTAGGGCCTGTTAATGAGGCTGTGTTCACAACCCACTGGGTCTCCTAGGGCCTGTTAATGAGGCTGCGTTCACAACCCACTGGGTCTCCTAGGGCCTGTTAATGAGGCTGTGTTCACAACCCACTGGGTCTCCTAGGGCCTGTTAATGAGGCTGTGTTCACAACCCACTGGGTCACCTAGGGCCTGTTAATGAGGCTGTGTTCACAACCCACTGGGTCTCCTAGGGCCTGTTAATGAGGCTGTGTTCACAGCCCACTGGGTCTCCTAGGGCCTGTTAATGAGGCTGTGTTCACAACCCACTGGGTCTCCTAGGGCCTGTTAATGAGGCTGTGTTCACAACCCACTGGGTCTCCTAGGGCCTGTTAATGAGGCTGTGTTCAAAAGCCACTGGGTCTCCTAGTTAATGAGGCTGTGTTCACAACCCACTGGGTCTCCTAGGGCCTGTTAATGAGGCTGTGTTCACAACCCACTGGGTCTCAAAGGGCCTGTTAATGAGGCTTGGTTCACAACCCACTGGGTCTCCTAGGGCCTGTTAATGAGGCTGTGTTCACAACCCACTGGGTCACCTAGGGCCTGTTAATGAGGCTGTGTTCACAACCCACTGGGTCTCCTAGGGCCTGTTAATGAGGCTGTGTTCACAACCCACTGGGTCTCCTAGGGCCTGTTAATGAGGCTGTGTTCACAACCCACTGGGTCACCTAGGGCCTGTTAATGAGGCTGTGTTCACAACCCACTGGGTCTCCTAGGGCCTGTTAATGAGGCTGTGTTCACAACCCACTGGGTCTCCTAGGGCCTGTTAATGAGGCTGTGTTCACAGCCCACTGGGTCTCCTAGGGCCTGTTAATGAGGCTGTGTTCACAACCCACTGGGTCTCCTAGGGCCTGTTAATGAGGCTGTGTTCACAACCCACTGGGTCTCCTAGGGCCTGTTAATGAGGCTGTGTTCAAAAGCCACTGGGTCTCCTAGTTAATGAGGCTGTGTTCACAACCCACTGGGTCTCCTAGGGCCTGTTAATGAGGCTGTGTTCACAACCCACTGGGTCTCAAAGGGCCTGTTAATGAGGCTTGGTTCACAACCCACTGGGTCTCCTAGGGCCTGTTAATGAGGCTGTGTTCACAACCCACTGGGTCTCCTAGGGCCTGTTAATGAGGCTGTGTTCACAACCCACTGGGTCTCCTAGGGCCTGTTAATGAGGCTGTGTACACAACCCACTGGGTCTCCTAGGGCCTGTTAATGAGGCTGTGTTCACAACCCACTGGGTCTCCTAGGGCCTGTTAATGAGGCTGTGTTCACAACCCACTGGGTCTCCTAGGGCCTGTTAATGAGGCTGTGGAACCAGGCAGAATAGCTGGGTCTACTAGGACCGGTTAATGAGGCTGTGGAACCAGGCAGAATAGTTGGGTCTACTAGGACCGGTTAATGAGGCTGTGGAACCAGGCAGAATAGCTGTGTCTACTAGGACCGGTTAATGAGGCAGTGGAACCAGGCAGAATAGCTGGGTCTCCTAGGACCGGTTAATGAGGCAGTGGAACCAGGCAGAATAGCTGGGTCTACTAGAACCGGTTAATGAGGTTGTGGAACCAGGCAGAATAGTGCTAGTACCTCAGGTTTTGATCCTCAGCTAAGTATTGATTACCTCACTGTAACACCCCCTCAATGCTAGATCCCATCCCAAATGGCACCCTATTCCCTATAACGTGTGCTACTTTTGACCAGGGCCCGTTGGGTTAGTCGGTGGGTAGGCGGCTAACTAGTTGCTGCTTGTGCCCACATGGATAAGACGTGTACATTTAGGAGCCATCTCTATTTAAACAGTGAGTGGTGAGTTGGGCCGTAGCCTGAATGATGGTTGTACAACGTTCACCTCATATCAGGGAACTGCTACAACTTGTCTTCAAATTAGACATTAAATCAGTTTCACTTCTGTACTGTAATCCGAAACAATCTCGTACCATTTGTTTGCCGAACCTTTTGTTTGCCACATGCAACTGTAATGAATCCACGGCTGCCAATCAACAGTGGGCCAGATGGCATTTAAAAGCATAAAGTCACTGTTCTCATTTTAAAGGATCCTGTGATATTCTCCACCACATTCCTCCCTCTCTGCTCTGGCCTTCCTTAGAAATAACAGTTTCACTTCTCAGTAATACTTCCTTTGTGTCCCAAATACCACCCTAGTCCCTATGTAGTGCACTACGTTTGACCAGGGCCAATAGCACTCTGGTAAAAAAGTAGTGTACTACATAGGGAATAGGGTGTCAGTGGTGCTATAGCTACTATCACAGATCTCAGCTTTTAAGAGGATAAAAACACACACTACTCTGTGATCCAGACAGGCAATGAGCAATGACTGCCTTTTTTGCTTGGACAGTATTGTCTGTTTCCTTTAGATTAAAACAACAAATAGCCTACAAGGAATAAGTGCTCTATTTCAATCCGTATCGCGGAAGTTCAGCGACAACGTGATTGAAATGTAAAGGCAATGTTCCTACATGTTAGAGGACACTGCTCTAACGGTGGTCTTCAGACGAAGAGGAGGAATAGTATCACGGAAGTTCAGCAATGTTCCTACATGTTAGAGGACACTGCATTCACAGTAAACGCTTGACATTTCGGCTCAAATCCAGAAATAACCTTTACATTTCTCTGGTCTGTAGCCCTAATTCTTTAATACGCAGCAGAGCAACCTCTCTCAGAGCTCATTTACATCAGGCTACACACTGGACAGAAACAAAGCCAAAATGGCCCCCAAAATCCTTCTATACTAGTGCACTGTTTAACAGAATAGAGGGCCATTGTAGATGCAGCCGATGTTACAGAGACACTAGTTTAGAGAGACTAAAGTTCATAAAGTTCACCATGCAAGGAAATAAGCCTTTATGATGTCATTATTCCGTGTAGCTCCTAGTATAATAAACGTCCTTTATGATGTCATTATTCCGTGTAGCTCCTAGTATAATAAACGGCCTTTATGATGTCATTATTCCGTGTAGCTCCTAGTATAATAAATGGCCTTTATGATGTCATTATTCCGTGTAGCTCCTAGAAGAATAAATGACCTTTATGATTTCATTATTCCGTGTAGCTCCTAGTAGAATAAATGGCCTTTATGATGTCATTATTCCGTGTAGCTCCTAGTAGAATAAATGGTCTTTATGATGTCATTATTCCGTGTAGCTCCTAGTAGAATAAATGGCCTTTATGATGTCATTATTCCGTGTAGCTCCTAGTAGAATAAATGGCCTTTATGATGTCATTATTCCGTGTAGCTCCTAGTAGAATAAATGACCTTTATGATGTCATTATTCCGTGTAGCTCCTAGTAGAATAAATGGCCTTTATGATGTCATTATTCCGTGTAGCTCCTAGTATAATAAATGGCCTTTATGATGTCATTATTCCTTGTAGCTCCTAGTATAATAAATGGCCTTTATGATGTCATTGTTCCTTGTAGCTCCTAGTAGAATAAATGGCCTTTATGATGTCATTATTCCGTGTAGCTCCTAGTAGAATAAATGGTCTTTATGATGTCATTATTCCGTGTAGCTCCTAGTAGAATAAATGGCCTTTATGATGTCATTATTCCGTGTAGCTCCTAGTAGAATAAATGGCCTTTATGATGTCATTATTCCGTGTAGCTCCTAGTAGAATAAATGACCTTTATGATGTCATTATTCCGTGTAGCTCCTAGTAGAATAAATGGCCTTTATGATGTCATTATTCCGTGTAGCTCCTAGTATAATAAATGGCCTTTATGATGTCATTATTCCTTGTAGCTCCTAGTATAATAAATGGCCTTTATGATGTCATTGTTCCTTGTAGCTCCTAGTATAATAAATGGCCTTTATGATGTCATTGTAAACATCATTGTAACCTCCTGAACGTCCTGTAAACCGGCCACTGTTTTGGCAGCAGAATGCAAAGAACAACAGAAGCCAAAACCACATCAGGAAGTTTATATTTATACAAGAGTCAGAAAGGCAAATAGGCAGGCTGAAGATAGTCAAATAGGCAGGCTGGAGATAGTCAAATAGGCAGGCTGGAGATAGTCAAATAGCCTAGTAATGCATGATACATCTTGATGTTTGAACATTGTCATCCTTTACAAGAGTCTTTACAAGAGTCTTATAATATCTAACATATGTCATTGTTTTAATATGGTCATACCATAGATCCTTTAACTATTTGACTTGTAGGTAACCCAAAAACAATATTACAAAAAGACTTGATAAAAATACTGAATTTAGCCTTTACTACTATAGCCCATAGAAACATATTGAATAACATATTCATAACTGGAAAAACAGTCCCAAAACAATAAGGAATAAGTGTCTGTCCCGTATCCAGGAGATATAAGAAAGCTCAGGAAATATGAACGTTTTTTTGGATACATAATTAACCCCTTATTTTTGTTGGCACAAAACTACCTCCACACGTCCATTCATTTTATAGCCCTCTCCTGTAGTCCCATGACCTAGTGGCCTCATGGGTGGAATGTTATTCAGATTATTCATAATTTCATCATGAATAAACATTATTTCAAAAAAGCAGACGAAAATCTGGTGTTTCTATGTCAAACAGTTCTGTGATATTTCAGTCTTCTGTGATGTATATAAAGTGTAATATTGAGATGCATCCTAATAATGTAATACATTTCAACTCTGTATCTGACACGGTACAGGTGTCTTCTTATTTAAAGCCCATAACCATGTGTGTGAGGTGTATACTTTTGTTTCAAGGTAGATTTGTTAAAGACTATCAAGAAACACTCTGTGTGACCCTGATTTAAAGTGTATTCGGAAAGTATTCAGACCCCTTGACATTTTCCACATTTTGTTAAGTTACAGCCTTATTCTTAAATTGATAAAAAAATACATGTTTTCCTCATCAATCTACACACAATACCCCATAATAACAAGGCAAAAACTGTTTTTTAGACATTTTTGCAAATGTATTAAAAATAAAAAACTGAAATACCTTATTTACATAAATATTCAGACCCTTTGCTATGAGACATGAAATTAAGCCCAGGTGCATCCTGTTTCCATTGATCATCCTTGAGATGTTTCTACAACTTGATTGGAGTCCACCTGTGGTAAATTCTATTGATTTGATATGATTTAGAAAGGCACACACCTGTCTATATAAGGTCCCACAGTTGACCATGCCATGAGGTCGAAGAAAATGTCCGTAGAGCTCCGAGACAGGATTATGTCGAGGCACAGATCTGGAGAAGGGTACCAAAGCTTTTCTGCAGCATTGAAGGTCTCCAAGAACACAGTGGCCTCCATCATTCTTAAACGGAAGACGTTTGGAACCACCAAGTCTTCCTAGAGCCGCCCGGCCAAACTGAGCAATCAGGGGAGAAGGGCCTTGGTCAGGGAGGTGACCAAGAACCCGATGGTCACTCTGACAGACCTCTAGAGTTCATCTGTGAAGATGGGAGAACCTTCCAGAAGGATAACCATCTCTGCAGCACTCCACCAATCAGGCCTTTATGGTAGAGTGGCCCGACGGAAGCCACTCCTCAGTAAAAGGCACATGACGGCCCGCTTGGAGTTTGCCAAAAGGCACCTAAAGACTCTCAGACCATGAGAAACAAGATTCTCTGGTCTGATGAAACCAAGATTGAACTCCTTGGCCTGAATGCCAAGCGTCACGTCTGGAGGAAACCTGGCACCATCCCTACGGTGAAGCATGGTGGTGGCAGCATCATGATGTGGGGATGTTTTTCAGCGGCAGGGACTGGGAGAATAGTCAGGATCGGGGGAAAGATGAACGGAGCAAAGTACAGAGAGATCCTTGATGAAAACCTGCTCCAGAGCGCTCAGGACCTCAGACTGGGGCGAAGGTTCAACTTTCCAATAGGACAACGACCCTAAGCACACAGCAAAGACAACGCAGGAGTGGCTTCGGGACAAGTTTCTGAATATCCTTGAGTGGCCCAGCCAGAGCCCGGACTTGAACCCGATCGAACATCTCTGGAGAGACCTGAAAATAGCTGTGCAGCAACACTCCCCATCCAACCTGACAGAGCTTGAGAGGATCTGTAGAGAAGAATGGAAAAAACTCTTCAAATACAGGTGTGCCAAACTTCATACCCAAGAAGAATCGAGGCTGTAATCGCTGCCAAAGGTGCTTCAACAAAGTACTGAGTAAAGGGTCTGAATACTTATGTAAATTGGATATTTCAGATTCTAAAAACCTGTTTTTGCTTCGTCATCATGGGGTATTGTGATGTCATTATGGGGTATTGTGATGTCATTATAGGGTATTGTGATGTCATTATGGGGTATCGTGTGTAGATTGATGAAGGAAAAAAAACAATTTAATCCATTTTAGAATAAGGTTGTAACATAACAAAATGTGGAAAAAGTCAAGAGGTCTGAATACTTTCCGAAGTCATTGTAGCTCACTGCAATAATTAAACCAGTAACGGGTTACCTTCAGACGAGTCCCGTGACACTTGTGGGGGTCGTAGATCAAAACGGAGAACACCATCGTGTTCGGTGGAAAGTGCATATTGGTTGTGTAGGCCAAACAGTTCAGACTCTACAGACGTTTTCGTGAGAAGATCAATTTTGGGGATGTCTCATGGTCTGCAGTAGCTCTGCCTCCTTCCAACGCAGATGCAGAAGGCCGACATACAGTAGGCGCTTGTGGTGGATTGAGATGCAGCCCACACCAAAAAAAACTGATATCTCAAGCTTAAACTGATGGATTTTCATAGGGATTTTTAAATGATGTTACTTAGATTGACACACGGGTGCATCAATAGACTCTTAAGGATTAAAGGCGCTACACACAGTATTTCTCCCCCATGTGGAAGCTAGGTGAATTACAAAAACACTAGTCTGCATTCAAAACAAACCTCCCCCCCTGCATTCCATTTATCATTTTACATTTTTTGTATGTTTATTGTTTTTTTCAAACAATACGAAACATCCACATATAAAGGACAACATACAGACACACACATCAACATCACCCTGCCCAGACCCACCTGTTCTCACCCCTATCTCAGAGACACACACATCAACATCACCCTGCCCAGACCCACCTGTTCTCACCCCTATCTCAGAGACACAAACATCCACAACATCACCCTGCCCAGACCCACCTGTTCTCACCCCTATCTCAGAGACACACACATCAACATCTCCCTGCCCAGACCCACCTGTTTTTACCCATATCTCAGAGACACAAACATCAACATCTCCCTGCCCAGACCCACCTGTTCTCACCCCTATCTCAGAGACACACACATCAACATCTCCCTGCCCAGACCCACCTGTTCTCACCCCTATCTCAGAGACACACACATCAACATCTCCCTGCCCAGACCCACCTGTTCTCACCCCTATCTCAGAGACACACACATCAACATCTCCCTGCCCAGACCCACCTGTTTTTACCCATATCTCAGAGACACAAACATCAACATCTCCCTGCCCAGACCCACCTGTTCTCACCCCTATCTCAGAGACACACACATCAACATCTCCCTGCCCAGACCCACCTGTTCTCACCCCTATCTCAGAGACACACACATCAACATCTCCCTGTCCAGACCCACCTGTTCTCACCCCTATCTCAGAGACACAAACATCAACATCTCCCTGCACAGACCCACCTGTTCTCACCCCTATCTCAGAGACACAACATCACCCTGCCCAGTCCCACCTGTTCTCACCCATATCTCCAGT